>NC_048305.1:64794259-65003307 GCF_013100865.1 Trachemys scripta elegans
GCCGGGGTTGCGGGGCCGGGCCGGGAGCCAGTGCCCCAGGGCCCGAGCCAAGCCGGGCAGGAGACACTGGGGCCAGAGCCTCTTGGCCTGGGCCGGCCAGCCGCCGAAGGGAGCCGCTCAGCCAGGAGGGCCGGACTGAGCCGCGCCGCACCCCGCTCCAGCCTACCTGCTGCCTCCCTGTTTCAGGCTTCCTGCGAACATTTGATTCGCGGGAAGCAGGGGAGGGGGAGGAGCGGGGGGCGGAGCGTTCAGGGTAGGGGGCAGAGTTGGGGCGGGGCTGAGGGCGGGGAAGGGGTGGGATTGGGGAGGGGCCGGGTCCCCATGGAGTGTCCTCCTTTTTAAAAATTAAAAGATGGTAACCCTACAGTAGTAGCTTCTTCTGCCGGTGTAGAAAGAATATTTTCTTCCTTTGGACTAATTCATTCCAAATTGAGAAATCGTTTGGGACTTGAAAAAGCAGGAAAGCTTGTTTTTCTTTTCCAGATTATGAACAAACAGGAAAATGAAGGTGAAGACAACTGAGTTAGCTGTAGAAGCCAAATATTTTAAGTTTTTCATGTTGACCTGGCTGACAGACTATTTAATTTTTAGTTTTTTGTTTTAATAATTTAACTATTTTAGTTAAAAACAATTTTAACAAAAATAAACTTTATTTTTAAAAAACTTGAATGTTTAACTAAATTCAAAAATTCATATGCTTGTTTATTAAAATATTATATGTTTGCTGTTGAAGAAAAAAATCCAGAATACATAACGCTGTTGTTTTAGTTAAATAAAACAATTTAAATGTCTGTCTGGTGATGTTCTCCTCCTAATACAGCATGGCAAGAAAATCCTCCAAATATGAATGATTAACCTGTTGAATTGGAGATGGTTCACCTCCCACTGACTTCAAGAATATCTGCTTCAATTACCTTTGGTAAATGAAATAACCGAACAATCATTCATTTTCTGACAGAGCTGTAAAACTAATCTGAAAAGTTTTCAAAATAAATCACTTTAAAAATGTATAGTGTGTACCTTCTAAAAATGAACCCTACATCTATCTCTGAGTTGTGAAGAATATGTATTAAGGTTATAACAACCAACAAGAAAGCACTTTTACGTAGAAATCCATGATTAAATTGAGTCTTCCTGACTAGTGATTTAAATCAAATCCACCCTGCTAGAATGCAAAGGGATGGAGAGAGGGGACACTGGGGTAAGGGTCTGGAGCAGAGAGGAAGAAGGTGGGAGTCTAAGGTCTGGAGCCAGGGACTGTGATGTAGGGCCTGGGGGCCGGGACAGACTAAAGGGGTCAGGGGAAGAAGAGTCTGTAATCATTAGAGTATATTTCCCTCAGAACAAGGATTCCTGAGTGTCAGCATTTCTCTGCAGGCAGCAAATAGCTATGAAATGCACTGACAAAATGTGTGCCTCATTTCCCTCTGGTAAATGGCCCACACAGCAGCAGTAGGCTGTCATCCTTTATCAGTTACTGTTACCTCAAGCGGCTGAGGTCTGCATGGTGGAGCTAAAGGTTTGAACTCTGCAGATGAACCATGGTTCCACATTTGGAATTTGGGTTTTTTCCAATTTTTTTTTAATAAACCTGACAAATTACATATAAAAAACTACATTAAAAGAATGTTAAGGTTGCAGAGTTAAGCACTTAAATTTAGGTAATGCCAGAATTAAGGCTTCCTACGCGACCGCCACCTGATTTTATTAACATTTTATAGCACTTTATTTGTTCAGAGCACAATTATCAGAAACTTATTAGAAACTTACTCTTCTTAAACTCTGGAATTCTTATGTAATCAACTGAGTCAAGCAGCTGGGGCTTTGAGAAAACAGCTCCAAATACCATGGAACTCATGATAAAACCATGAGAGTTAGCAACACTGCATTCCACAAAGGACTTCTCCACTAGAGAATGTTCAGACAGAGGTAAATAACTGTTGTAACTATTGTTGAACAAACACGAGTATGATAAAGACCACTGTGTTACTGCAGGGCTAGTATGATAAAGTCCGAAGTCTGTCTGTTACATCATGCATCCACAAGCAAATCTTCTACTGATTTTTTTTCTTGATTCTGGCTTGTGAGATTCTTATTCCCTGAGCAGTATGGGAGGTCTGGGGATTGTGGGGGGGGGGGGAGGGAGTACTCCCTTCCATCAAATGCCACTTGTATAGATTATTATACGGGCAATAATTATCTTTTAAGATAGAAAATTTCCAAGTTGCTTGCTGGTGCATAAATACTCTGGGCTCTCCACTTGCTAAAAGATAATAAACATTCCTCTATTATCATCCAGTAAATGAAAAGGGGTGTCTTCACCAGTATACCGCTTCAATGACAGCATCTCTGGCTTTATTCACAAACTGATCTGAAAAGCAGTTGAAACTAAAGATAAAAAGGTAATTAGTGTCTGCAGAATGTTTCATGAAGTACAACATAAATCTAACATACATATGTAATTACAATCCTTTCACCATTCTCCACAAGCAGAGAGGGTACTAATATACAACATCACATAAGTCTGGTCAAAATTTCCCACTGTTCCTAATACTGATTGAGCTCCATTCTAGTATAGATAGCCACAAACATTTTAAGCATTGAGAGCCGAAATAATTGACATGATCCTCAAAATACTGGTGGCAGCCAGTGGCCCATCTATAAAGTGCTAGTGTCCGGACTACAGGGATGTGATTTGCAGAGCACGCTAAAGTGTTGGGCTCTAACTGTTCCATGTAGACTCTACTGGCATGATCTAAAAGGTACCTTGTTCTCACTATCACACAGGACTACAGTAACACAAACTAGGTATCTTTTCGTTTGCCCCAGCAGGATCTACATGAGGCAGTTATAGTACAACACTTTAGAGCGCTCTACAAATCACACTGGACTGGACTGCAGCATCATGTCCACAAGCCTCGAGGTTCCCAAAGTTGAGACTTGTAGAACTTAACCAATGTTAACAAAGTAGGATTTTTGCAAAGCTCTCCTTTGTCTCTTCAGTGGTGTATATATAATGAATACACACAGAAGAGCACAAAGTTTAATTAATTAGTTCCTATATGAGTATTGGTTTATGTTGGTACTGTTTGTAATCTCATTTACGAAGATTTCAAGTTAGTGGCTCAGAGTAAGTATTCACAAATTTTATTACTTTCTTTAAATATTCAGAACTCCATCTTAAAGCAGTGGTTTCACTCTGAAAAGGGATTGTAAGAATAGCATCAAGGGATTCCACGCTTCTGAACCCACGACTTTCAGATCAAAACTGCTCAGGTTTACAAGTAAAAAGACTTTTTATCCCCTTATCCCGACATCAGAAATTCAGGCTCGGTTCTTTCAGGGCCCAAAATGATGATAATAATAATAAAGAATCTTTCTTAACTATTCAGTTTATGATGCAAAAGAGACAACAGAATCCAGCAAACTCTCCCATATCTGTATTGGTGCTGCAAAGAGTACACACAGTAAACACTTATTTTAGCCAGTAAAGGAGATATTACTTTGAATACTCTCAAAAAACAGGTCGGTAATAATGTGCCAGTTTCACAGTCACTTTTCAGAGTACAATTGAACTATAAAGTAAAAGTATACTATGTTTAACAGTACAGATCATCTGCAAAAGAAAGTGAGCCACATCAGTATTCTTGATTTAACACTGATAAAAACATTTAGGAAACAGCCAGAGTGATGTACTCTGAAGATACATGGTCTAGATCTGGTAGCATAGTTTTAGCTGTAACTAATCACAATACATTTTAATAAGCTACTGTATAAGGTACATTTTTGAAATAAAATCAGAATCTAACATTTAAAGTATTGTTTTCATCACTTTAAATATTTGAAACCACTATTTTAAATAACCCCAAACATGTTTATTTTTCTTTGTCTCAAGTTAAATGATAAATTTTAATTTTAATTTTTTACTTGTTAATGAGTACTAGTCTCACTTCCTAGTGAGTAGTAGTATATAGTAGTGAGAGTCAAAAATGGATCATACCCCCACTATTTCTGGTTATTGTCCCATAAAAGGGCCTAATACTAAAAACAGCAGAGCACCTGCGATTCCCATTGAAGGAAAGAGCTGAAGGGACATATCATTATTCAGGATTAGGTCCAAAATAAAATATCAAGAGAGAAAGAAGAAGGGGACTCCCTGGGGTGGAAGGTACAGGATTGCTAAACTTATTATCTTTACAAATCAGATACTGGGTTTTTTCCCTGTAAATAGTATTTCTCCAATGGAGTACATCAAGAGATCTGAGCCTTTTGGCTATGCGACCAATGAAAAAAAAAAGATTTTTGACAACCAATACAAGTTGTTTCAAGGCTCCTATCAAACATCACCAGCACAAAGGCTGTAGTGCTTAACATAACATTCATGTTGTTTCAGGCAGATAGATGAGACAAATCTGGTCACAATTAAATTATAGTAGTTAAAAAAATAAGGAAGTTTCCCTTAAGTTTTAAAGGAAATCAACTTTTATCCAGGAACATTTCAGAAGCAGAACAGGAGCAAACAAACAACATTACTAATGCAACACACAAAATTAGAGTAGCAGCTATGGGTGGGGGATTCTAATTACTTTTTACAGACAATGTAGGTCATGCATAATTTTATTATAGCATAGCGTAATTAGAATCATACAACTTAATTAGAATCACTAAATGAAACTGTGATAACTGGGGAGAACCAGTATTCTTCAATGCAAAATATTGCTCTCATAGTTGAAGTTGAAAAAAGGACAAAAGAGATTAAATGAAGATGAGAGGACCATCAAGTGGAAATGGGAAGCAAGTGGGGAAAGACATTTCATGAGCATAAAACCTGTTACACTTTGCCCTGGTGGTAGCAGAAGCAATTAGATGACCTTACTCTTTCACTCCCAACCCCAGAACAGTAGTGATGCAGAGTACTCCGTTCAATGTCCAATATCCAGAGAGGCGGAGCTAATTCGAACACCCCCCAATGGATGGCCTGAAGCTGAGGGAGACAGAATCACCAGTGGAGGGACAAAATACCTCAATACAATGAAGCCTAAAATGGAAAGAATGAACTGGAAAGGGGGGGGGAAGAGAGTGTAGCAGAAGAGTAGAATGAAGCGAAAAGTAAGCTGTAAACTGGAGTGGAGTGAGAGCAATAGAAGTCTATTAAGAATGACACCAGGTAACTATTTTCAACATTCTTGCTCAAAATGATGGTCTAAAAGATTCATCATCACTGATCCAACACCTGACCATGGACTACATTTTCCCCCCTTTGGTTTGCACATTACTGAGGATTATAGGGTTAGGTCAAACCACTAATATAATTAAATTTTGAAGGCTGTATTTGAAGGACTGTCAAATATTAAGTTAATACTGTACACTTACTTGAACACACTGAAGAGAACATTTTTACAAAATGTAGTCCCTAATATTACAGCTGTATGATAAAGAAAAAGTGGCTAACATATGCATACAGTCTAGTAAAATGCAGACAGTCTATTAAAATGCACATAATTTATTTGACTCAAAATGAAAACATATCTAACAAGTAATTCCATTCATCTGGCCCTTTTTCACCCAGCCTTAAGATATACAAATGCATGTCTTTTCACCAGAAACAGCAGCTGGGAATGAAAAGGAAAGCAGTCAAATGATCATTTTCACATCATATTCCATCGTCTTTTCACCAGCTTCTCCTCCGTCTTTCTTTGAGCTCCATTCTATTACAAGAGAGCTGCTTTTTAAATCAATTCATATTTCCATAATCCACACTGCTGTTTCTCCCTCTTCTCCCCAGGGTGGACTAACCCCTACATCCAGAACTATGGCTTACAACTGTCATTAAGACCTATAACAATAACAAGATAACAAAAGAGCTGGTAGAGATGAGGCTAGCTGGTACCATATGCTGATCAAGTTCAGCATTTTTAACTCATGGAAAAGCTCTATAAAACAAAACCATCACAATCCTAACAATAAGTATACTTGCAGTTGCCACCTGTCCCCAAAAGTGCAGGAAAGTCTGATTTTTGAACATCAGTGCTGCATTCACTTTGTAAAAAATGGTGCCCCCATATAAATTATTTGTTGTGTGTTTTGGGGTGAAAGAGAGGATACATGACACTGCTTAGACTTCATCTTGGAACATTTTAACCTGAATGTTATGGGGGTCTTAGTGACCTCCATTGCTTTTAAAACATTTAAACAAATAATTGTCCTAAAGCAAGTTTTCCAAAGCAAAGTGGAAACCTTCTGTTCAAACAACTCAGTGTAGCAACTCACATTTATAAAATGGCTAAAAATAACTGCTGTTATTCCATTAGCTGCAATTTGTGCATGAAAGAAAAATAAAAGCATTCCATACTTACACACACACACACACACACACACACAGAGTTTCTTAATAATTTTTCCTTAAGTCCTTTTGACTTAATAATAAATACTAGATGCTTTTCAGCCATAAAGGAAGTTAAGGAGCCAGCAATTCATAGGAAATTATCTACCTTAGCCTCATCAGGGTTTAGCTAGCAGGCAGAACATTGCTATTATCTGAGTTAGACCAAGCATTTTCCTGGATGTCACTTAAGGCTATAAGTTAGAACATAAGAACGGCCATACCGGGTCAGACCAAAGGTCCATCTAGCCCAGTATCCTGTCTTCCGACAGCGGCCAATGCCAGGTGCTCCAGAGGGAATGAACAGAACACGTAATCTTCAAGTGATCCATCCCCTGTTGCCCATTCTCAGCTTCTGGCAAACAGAGGCTAGGAACACCATCCCTGTCCATCCTGGCTAATAGCCATTGATGGACCTATCCTCCATGAACTTATCTAGTTTTTTTTTTAACCCTGTTATAGTCTTGGCCTTCACAACATCCTCTGGCAAGGAGTTCCACAGGCTGACTGTGCATTGTGTGAAGAAATACTTCCTTTTGTTTGTTTTAAACCTGCTGCCTATTAATTTCATTTGGTGACCCCTAGTTCTTGTGTTATGAGAAGGAGTAAATAACACTTTCTTATTTACTTTCTCCACACCAGTCATGATTCTCCCCAGGGTGGACTAACCCCTACATTCAGAACTATGGCTTACAACTGTCATTAAGACCTATACCAATAACAAAATAACAAAAGATCTGGTAGAAATGAGGCTAGCTGGTACCATATGTTGATCAAATTCAGCAAGTTCCTAAATTTCCCTACATGTTAAGCAGAGACCCATGTTTGACACATTCAGGGTATGTCTACACAGCAAAGAAAAACCCACAGCTGACCCGTGCTAGCCAACTCGGACTCACAGGGCTCATGCTGCGGGGCTGTTACATTGCTGTTTGGGATTGTGCTTGAACCAGAGCTCTGTTACCCTCACATCCTGCAGGGCCCTAGAGCCCAGGCTCCAACCCAAGCCCAGAAGTCTACACAGCAATTAAACATCCCCACAGCCTGGGCTTCGCGAGTCCCAGTCGGCTGGCATGGGCCAACTGTGGGTTTTTCTTTGCTGTGTAGACATACTCTTAATCTCAAATCCATAGACACAAATATTCTCCAGATAACAAAAACACCATCAACTCACCAGCATAAGAGCAGCACCAATAGCTTAAATTCCCCTTTCAGATTGGTTGACCAAAGTAACAAAACCAAAGATTTGTTGCATCCCTGAAGCAAACACCCTTGTATTTCCCATGAGCATGTGAAAGGCGCATTTAATGCCCCATCAGTGCAGAAGAACAAAGGGCAGAAAGATGGTGAGATGCATCTCCTCATATCATCTCTGCAGCCTTGACAGAAGTACAAACTACCTGATATCCTGGGCTTGTGTTGGTCTCACAGGTGAGGAGCTGGGATTTCAAGCCTATTACAGCTGTCTTTTATATATTATTGTTTGCAGTGTTCTTGTAGCTGTGTTGGTCCCAGGATATTAGAGAGACAAGGTGGGTGCAGTAAAATCTTTTATCTGATGGTGAAAGAAACAAGCTTTCAAGCTTACACAGACCTGCAGAAGAGCTCAGTGTAAGCTCAAAAGCTTGTCTCTTTCACCAACAGAAATTGATCCAATAAAAGATAGTACCTCACCCACCCTGTCTCTCTTTTATACTTCACTGAATTTCACATGACTCAATGTTCACTGTCCAGAACACAAGTTTGTCTTCTGAAAACCAAATCCAGCTTTTTATAGCACTCGTACTTTTATAGAGCTTGTATTATTATTTAAGTCAGAAAACAATATTTTCTCCTCCGCATTGCTCTGGTCTCTATTACTGCTGACTTCACTGATACTTCCAGACACCAAGGACTTGGTGTAAGATGCAGAGCAATTTGGCTGTGATCCAGCAGCGTACTTAAGCATGTGCTCAATTTTCAACAGAGATGTCATCCCATTAACCTCAATGGAACTACTCACATGTCCAAAGTTAAGCATGAGTTTAAGTGCTTTGCTGGATCAGGGCCAGAATGCTCAGCACTTGGCAGGATCGAACCACTAGAGCAGACATCTGTTATACCACAGAAATCAGACCTTGCCTAAATGGTTCATAACTGGAAAGGATGTTAGGATACCTAAGAAATGGGACAGTCAATAACACAGAGACTATTAGAATTCCGTTATGTAAATCCGTTGTGCAGCCTCATATAGAATAGTGTGCATATTACTGGTCACCCCCCTCAAAAAGGACATTAGAATTAGAGAGGTTTTAGTGAATGACAACAAGAATGTGCAAGGTCATGGAAAAGCTCTCACATGATGAGATTGAAATGGTTGCAATTGTTTACCTTAGAAAGGACATAAAGAAGAGAGGACATGATAAAACTATACAGTATAATTAAGAAGGTCTAGAGAAGGAAGATCAGAAACTTCCACATCTTGCAACAAGGGGAGCAATAAATTAAATTAAAAAGTGACAAACTAAAGACTGATAAAATAAAATATTTTTTCACGCAACTAATATACTATACCATGGACCAAGAATTTAGTAAGATTCAGACCAAGAATTTATTAAGATTCAAAAAGGGATCAGATATTCATATGGATACCAAGAATATCTAGAGTTATCATAATGAATTATGGAAAAACTTTGGAAAGGACATTAAACACTACTCTTCAGGGCTTATGCCAACCTCTTAGGCCAACCATTATTAAAAAAGCAGGCATTATAACTGTCTGAAATTTGATTAAAAAATGTGTCATCCTTCTGCTATTTGGCTGACTAGTTATACGAAATACTTATCAATTCTCTATTTCATCGGTGCCATGCTGTTGTTTCTAATATTCCTAGGGGGAACTGAATTGCAACTCCCAAAATGACCTGCAGGAAGCTCCACGTCTTTGCCAGGGGAAATTGTTATTTGATGATGTTATGAAGGGACCACTCTCAATTAATTTTCGGTTTATTAAAGGGACAACCAGGAATAAAGCTGCTTGGGGAAAAGCTTGCGAATTAAATCCTGACCCCATTGATATCAATAATAGTTTTGCCAGTAACGTCAGTGGAACCAGATTTCCTCTATAGTCTGTCCAGTTACTGGGGCTTAGTGCTGCACCAAGGCATTACTACATTTTCTGCCAGAGATACCTTTCTTGTTTTTAAACAATTATACAGGACTGGGGGGGGGTTGTTTTGTTTTGGTGGAGTTTTTTGGCTTTTTTTTTTTTTAAAGCACTTTGAAATAGAACTATTGTATTTTTTTCAACAAAATTGTTCAGAACAAAACCGAAGAGAAGGTTACTCACCTTGCAGTAACTGAGGTTCTTCAAGATGTGTCCCCCTGTGGGTGCTCCACTCCAGATGATGGTGCGTCCTGGTGCTGTTAATCGGAGATCTTCTATAGCAGTGCCTGGCTGGGACGCACATGCTCAGGTATTGTTTCGCGGTGTCGTTAGGGTCTGTCTGTGCGCACGCGTCCCGTACCCCCTCAGTTCCTTCTTTACCGTAGAGTCGTCTGATTCATACTCCAAAGTAGAGGGGAGGAGGGTGGGTAGTGGAGCACCCACAAGGACACACATCTCAAAGAATGTCAGTAACTGCACAAGGAGAGTAACCTTCTCTTCTTCTTCGAGTGCTGTCCCTATGGGTGCTCCACTCCAGGTGAATGTGAAGCAGTACCCACTATGGTTGGTGGGACTTTGGAGTTGCAGCATTGATAATGGTAGACAGTACAATGTGGCCTACCATAGTGTCTGCCATAGTGTCCTATGTGATAGTGTAATATTTGGCAAACGTGTGGGCTGATGCCCATGTAGCTGTCTTGCATATGTCGGTAATGCAACAGGTCCAACGGATGTTGACAGCACACTAGTAGTGTGTGTTCTGATGCCCCTGGGGGGGTTGAGCATTCTGGGTCTTGTAGCAGAACCTAATGCATTCGGATATCCACTTGGAGAGTCGTTGCTTGGAAATAGCAGCACCCTTCGATCATTCAGTAGTGGACACGAATAGTCTAGGTGATTTACGGAATGCCTTAGTTCTGTCCAAATAAAAGGCAATTGCACGTCTGACATCAAGAGTATGTAATGCCACTTCCTGTGGGTTCTTATGAGGTTTGGGGTAGAATGCAGGTAGGTGTATTGGCTGATTGAGATGGAAGGTGGACGCCACTTTGGGAAGAAATTTGGGATCGAGTTGCATCATAATCTTGTCTTTAAAGAAAATTGTGTAGGGAGGGTAGGCCATTAGTGCGCTTATTTCCCCGACCCTTCTTGCCGACATTATGACAACTAAAAAAACGACTTTCATGGACATGTGTAGTATGGCAGAAGTAGCCAGTGGTTCAAAAGGAGGTTTCATGAGACCCCAGAGAACTAGGTTCAGATTCCAGGTAGCTGTGGGTAGGTGAATCTCAGAGTAAAGGTTTTGAAGGCCCGTGAGGAAGCGTTTTATGGTGGGGTGGATGAAAACTGAAAACGCGTCCAGCGTGTCATGGAAGGTATTAACTGCCACGCCGTGTACTCTGATAGAGCTGAGCAATAGTCCATCTTTTTTTAGCTGTAAGAGGTAGTCCAAGATATCAGGGAGAGGCGCAGTGCAGGGTGTCATCCCATTAACCTCAATGGAACTACTCACAGGTCCAAAGTTAAGCATGAGTTTAAGTGCTTGGCTGGATCAGGGCCATTGCGAATTAAATCCTGTTGGAGCACCATATGGAGAACTGTTTCCACTTTTGCAGGTACCAAGTCCGTCCGTGGTGCCAGTAGCTTCGGTGCCGAGGAAAGCTGCCCGCTGTGGGGGTCCAAGTCCTTGTTTCTGCACCCTGTGTGCGCCGTGCCTGAGGTGCTGGGGCAGTCATCTGTACCGGTCTTTGGTGCCGTCAGCACAGGAGAAAGTGACTTCGCCGGAGACCTTTTTTGTTTATTTAGGTCCCTGTGTGGAGAGATTGGGGCTTCCTGCCTCTTCGCAGGACAGGGTGAAGCCGTGCTCCTGATCAGTTCCAACCTGGCAGGGGAGCGTGAGGGAGAGGGTTTACCTGTGCCCATCTCCACTGGTGGTTGCAGGGATTTCTCCATAAGGAGCATTTTCAGCCGCAGGTTTCTGTCGCGGCAAGCCCTGGATTTCAGGCTATTACAATGAACACACTTTGCGGGAACGTGTGTCTCGCCTAGACACTTCACACACAGTGAGTGTCCATCCGACTACGGCATAGACTCATTGCAGGAGCCACATTTTTTGAATCCAGGGGGGAAAGTCTCCGCAGGAGACAAACTTGAGAGAAAAAAAGTTTGTTTTGTTTTGTTTTTTAAACTAACGAATAATGAATGACTATTCTAAAGGAAGAGAAAGAACTGGGATATTTCTAGCTAACTATTTCTACTTGTTTCCTTCAAGTGACCAGGGGAAGAGGTTCAGCACTGCCCCGAGTCCCGTCTTCAGCCCAGGACGGTTGAGAAGTAACTGAGTGGGTGCAGGACGCGTGCGCACAGACAAACCCTAACAACACTGCGAGACAACAGCTGAGCGCGTGCATCCCGACCAGGCACTGCTACCAAAGATCTCCGATCAACATCGCCAGGATGCACTGTCACCTGCAGTGGAGCACCCATATGGACAGCACTTGAAGAAGTAGTATGGATTCTAATGGCTAAAACACAGACCCAAATATTCAGTCTCGTCACATAACAGCTACTGAATTCAATGGGAGTTTTGAATGTAATCGGACTGCAGAATGAGGTGTGCAGGCATAGATGTACAAAATATATTATCCATCTAAAATTTACGATTACCCACCCACCAGCTGCCATTCACACTGATCTGAGTTTGCTGAGGTAACCAGGCAAACTGGAGATCTATTTGTGCTCAGTTCAACCATCCAGAGACAGTGTTTCTACAATAAGCAGACTAATTAGCCATTAGAGGCTATTCTACCTAAAAGTACAATATAGGTCCTGAAGACCAGATTCTGCCTAACCTGACCCTTGCATGGGTGCACAGCGTGTACACAGGTAGTGATGACAGCATAAGAAGTCTTAAGTTTAAAGGTTAACAAAATAAAGATACTGTGCAAGACCCTCAACTAGCGTAGATCAGTGATTTACATCAGCTGAAGATCTGGCCTTTTGTCTTGCTTCAAAAGACTGTAAAACAAAATGTGATGTCATTGATTTTTTTTCTCTATGTTTTAGAGCAGTGGTTCTCAAACTGTGGGTCAGGACCTCAAAGTGGGTCGCAACCCCATTTTAATGGTGTTGCCAGGGCTAGCGTTAGATTTGCAGGGTCCCAGGACTGAAGCCTGAGCCCAAGCCCAGTAGCTTCAGCCCTGGGTGTCGGGGCTCAGGTTACAGGCCCTCCACCTTGGGCTGAAGCCCTTGAGCTTTGGCCTTCCCACCTGAGACAGCGGGGCTCGAGCAGGCTCAGACTTTGGGAGTCATATAGTAAATTTTGTTGTCAGAAGGGGGTCGCGGTGCAAAATACAAGAGAAATACTTTCAATACTGGAAATTCTATTGAAAGAAGTTTGATTTTCTCTCAAAAGATAACTAAATGAACAAATTTATTAATGGGTTAATGGTTGTAGTGGGCAAAAATAATTTGTTTGCAAACATCATTGTACTTCTGAAACTGATGACATCTTTCACCAAACCTCCCTCACCAAACAAATATGGAAATACTATGGCAGAAGGGGTAGCAGAGTATTCTTCCTAAATGAATAAACTTAACTGAATTTTGTCTTTTCATCCCACAATACATTTTCTATCTACAGTTCTCAAAACATAAAGACAACTGTTTCCTCATTTGATGCTACCTTACTTCTACTTCAGTCAGTGAATTGGTCATGATCTTTCTAGTTTAACTTCAGTATTAGATTAATCAATGAACTTTTTAATTGCCATTTCTTTATTGCCTACTAGAGCGTCCCAGCTTAAGCATTTGTGACTTCTATTTGCTTGCTAGTTTAAATGATTTCATCTTTCTATACTGATGTTGAGACTTTTGTCATCTCATTCCAGGGTTCTGAAAAATTCCTTTACTGTGTTTTGTGACCATGTTTGTTACTGTGTGCATGGAAGAATAATATACAATTGGTGCTGATGTGCCATTGTTTTAATGAAGGTCTTTTCAATTCCCTACTTTTCCAGGTATCTTATAATAGAATTTCTCCACCTCTGTCAAACTATTTTTCCATAGCAGAAATTCCAGCATAATGGTAAGTTGTACAGTTGTCTGACATCTCAATGACATGATTAGTTTCTTCATACAAAGGTCTTCTATTGCACTGCACTCTGTACAACTTGCTTGTGGCTCAGCTTCACTGGATGGTATACAGCCCATCTCTAGGTGAAAATCATGCCAAACCAACCAAATTTCCTTCTCTGACAGGGTTACTGGTCTAGTAGACATGAGGAAGCAGAAGTGATTTATGTAGATTTTATTAATGCTTTTGACATTCTCATAAGCAAAATAGGGATATGTGGTCTAGAAGAAACTACTATAAAATGGATGCACAAACTGCTTGAAAAAACACACACAAAAAATAGTTATCAGTGGTTCACTGTCAAACTGGAAGGACATATCAAGTGGTGCCACACAAGGATCTGTCAGGGTCCAATACTATATTTTCATTAACTTGGATAATGTGGTGGACAGTATGCCTATAAAATTTGCAGATGACACCAAGCTGGGAGGTTGTTGCAAGCACTTTGGAGGACAGGATTAGAATTCAAAAGGACCTGGAAAAATTGGAGAATTGGTCTGAAATTGACAAGATGAAATAGCAGTAGCGGCACGTGCAAAATATTACACTTAGGAAAAAAAATTAAATGCACAACTACAAAATGGGGAATAACCAGCTAGGCCGTAGCACTGCTGAAAAGGATCTGGGGATTAGAGTGGATAACATATTGAATATGAGCCAACAATGTGATGCAGGTGCTAAAAAGGCTAATATCATTCTGGGATGTATTAACAGAAGTGTTGTATATAAGACCCGGGAAGTAACTGTCCTGCCCTAATGGTGAGGCCTCAGCTGGAGTACTGGGTCCAGTTTTGGGAACCATACTTTAAGAAAGATATGGGCAAACTGAAGAGCATCTAATGAAAAGAGTTAAGTGCTGGAATAGGGTAGGTATATTTGGTCTCACCACTGAGCAGAGAGCTGGGCCAAATGACCTCTGGCAGACCCTTCCAGCTCTTCATTTCTATGATTCTGTGTTGAGATCCATATTGTCGAAATATCAGTAAAACCATTTTTCCACATTTCAATGGGGGAGGGGTTGTGTTGTTTTGTTTTTGCCTGGTCTGCCAGATAAATAGGCATTTAAACAATTAGCACAGAGAAACTGATTTGTTCCCAGTCACGCAGGAAGTCTGTGGCAGAGCGAGTCCTGGGCTGGCGCCCTAACGATTGGATCGTCTTCCTCCCACATATGTGAACTGTGACTATAATTAACCAGTTTACTCTGACAGAATTTTTTTCAGATTGTGTGCCTATTATTTCCATGGCGACCTAAATGTGCAGAATGCTTTACAAAATAAATAAGATGACAAAATTCCTGCCTCAAAGAAATGACCTTTTAATCAAACCAAAACCAAATAGTTCTGGTGCAAAGTGACCTGGAGACAACTTTGGTGAGAAGATCTGTGCAGGAAGAATTTGCAGAAGTGGCCAGATATGAAAGAGCAAACGTCTCTTGGGAAACAGGAGATAGGAAACTGTTCATAGGGCTAGTAGAAAAGAAAATGTGAAACCAAGAGGATGAAAAAGACATAAGGAAGCAATAAAGATTAGGAAGAGCATAAGAAGAGAGTAAGGAGGAAAAATCAGAGCAAGTGAGATAGGCAGGAGAAAGTTTTTGCTGTACCACGAAAGGCAAGAGAAGGCAATAAGCTGTCAAGGCATTCAACATGGGAGGAAAGCAATTCTTTGTACTCTCTGTAACTGCAACCAATTCACTATTATCACAAGTGCCTAGGGATTTTAGGAAAGATGATTTCTTAGCATACGTTCAAAAGTGAATAACATTTTACTTTTAAAGCAGAGCTGATTAGAAAATGGGTAGAAAAACTTGCATGAATTTTTTTGTGAATCCCCCCCTCCAACACACACACACAAAACTTTAATTTATATTTCATTTTATTTCATTACAAATGCTCTGACTAGATCTAAATAGAAATATGCAAGTGGACGATATTTAGATCCTCCAAGTCTCCTCTTCTGGGGCTTCATCCAAAGCCTACTGAGGTCAACTGAAAGCTCTCACTAACTGCAATGGGTTGGTTGGATCAAACCCTTCACGCAGAAGCAAATCCCAGCGGCTTGTTGTTTTCAAAACCTATTGATCAATTTACATTTTCAAGGCAACTTCTGCATAAAAGGGGATTTGAAATTTACATTTTTCCATGAAAGCTGATATAATACTAGAATATTAGTTTCCCCAAATTGTGGGACAGGTATGAATGCAGATTGTGCAGCATGCAAAGGCAGGTTCCAGATAGATGCCTTTGAAATTCGGTTGGCCACATCCATTCCACCATTACATGTTTCCCTCCAGTCTTCAGTAGACTTCATCTTCTAGTCATATTTCAACATCCAATGTTCATTGATTAACCCTCAACCTACTGATTAAATTCCAACTTGTCCTCATACTTCATTTCTAACCTCTTTTGAGTGAGTCCTTCCTAAAACTTCTGAATTTAAACCAGAAAAGGGACAATCATTCTTTCCTAAGAAAGGTATTATCAAAACTTGCAGGATATATGATTAAGAAGGTATGATGGTTACTTTGCTTATATTCCATTCATCCCTCACTTATAAGCTCCAGATCCTTGACTGGTGGTAATCTCCCAACCAGATAAAGACACAAATATAAAGTGTGAGCTAACTATTCCTTTAAATCCTGAACCATCTTCCTTCTGTCTTTACAGAATCTCGTGCTATTAATTTCAGACCGTTTCTCCAATTTATCAAAATCTACTGTGCAGATATTTCTAAGTATCTATTGTAGTGACACTATCAATGCTTGGTTGACTCAATATGGATATAAGAAAGAAATCAAAGAAAGGTGTTCTCTGTCATCAGAAACACTTCTTCTGTTAACTGTGTCTACATAAGCTCGTTTTATGCAAATAAAAAATGGTCTCAATAGAATAGATACATCTAAATTATAGCGAAATACTAAAAAACGGTTACAAATAAAAATATTATCTCCATCTAAGCAGAGTACCTAATTAATACACTTGCTATTAATGCTATCAAGTATGGACATAACCCTTTAGATACAGTGGACCTAAGTTTACCTTTGGGAATAATTCATAATAAGAAATTAGAGCTTCAGTGTTTGCATAATCAGCAGGTTTACCCCATTGTCCATTACTAGCATGTGCAAATCAATTGTCTTACAAAGCAAAATGCATAGTAATTTTATAAAGCAATAAAAAATGTTGAGCTATAAACTACTATGGCAACATTATTAATAAAGGGTCCAATATTAAAAGTAGATATCAAAATGTTTTTGTTTATTTACATATCTTTTGAGAGACAAATTTTTGTCTCATTAAGATTAACTGTAAAGCTTTGTTGAGAAATGTACCTTATTTTCAACCCTAAACAACACAAAAAGAGAACTGCATAAAAAAACTCAAATACATTATATTTCATATAATAAAAAGAATGTGAAATCTATTAAAGGCACTACTATGGGTAAAATGCTTCGAAACTACTATTGCATATTCTTGTCACAAATGCATTCTAATTACCAATCCATCAGCTGAAGACTTGCTCACTGATATCATTAGCATCTGCCTTTCCATAGCTGAGTAGGAGAGCTTTTTTATTATTATTCTAACATTAAAAAAAAGTTCAATCTCATGTTTCCAACCTGGTCTCCGAAGTCCTCCGGGAACTTCCACAGTACCACCGGATCTGTAAATAATTGACAGACAGCATTAATCAGAGGCAAAGGAACAGAGTATTACAGTCAGAGTACATTAATATTAAAGAGAGGGTCAGCATAGCTTCAAGCTCTCTGGCAAGTGCAAAAACGTATCTCAAAACTGAGGAAGATACTGGATTATTAATAATATTCTTTTATTTTATATTTATGAAACTGCAAGTATATTTTTACGTAACAATAGTAGGTTACGATGTATTGAGATATTTTCAGATTTAAATATTCTTTTTAACCTTTGAGTACTTCAACCTTTTTTTAAGGAGTAAATCCAATATTCAAAATTCTATTTCAGTTACGGCATCAAGTGAAAAGAGCCTTTTTTCCAGCCACTGCAGGTAAGATGGCAAGATGATAACTGATTAAATGGGGAAATAACTAAAATCTACCTACAACGCATAAGTTATTTGTAAACACACTATACATGAATACAAAAATGGCCATTATTTTCAGAGATTCTTGTTTATCCATTTTCCTTTCAGACTCATATAATGCCATTTAAGCTACAGATTAGAAAACTGATTGTTATGTACTTATGAAGTGTAAGCATCATAACTTAACTTTGAGCAAAAGTCAAAACAGGACCACATACCTCCTTTTATTTTGGAGCATTTAGCCCCTTTTAATAAAATGCAATATTTCTTTCGTTTCTTATATCCATTATTCCAAACTGTTTCACAAATATTAATTAACCCTTAAAATGCCCCTATAAGGTAGGTCTGGCAAGTATTATCACAATTTTACAGATGGGGAAACTGAGACACTGATGTTTTATCACAGGTCGTGGAGTAAATCAACATCAGAATAGTAATAAATCGCCAGAACCAGATGGTATTCACCCAAGAGTACTGATGGAACTCAAATGTGAAATTGCAGAAATACTGACTGTAGTCTGTAATCTATCATTTAAATCAGCTTCTGTACCAGATGACTGGAGGATAGCTAATGTGACGCCAATTTTTTAAAAGGGCTCCAGAGGTGATCCCGGCAAGTACAGGCCAGTAAGCCTGACTTCAGTACCAGGCAAACGGGTTGAAACTATAGTAAAGAACAAAACTGTCAGACATATAGATAAACATAATTTTTTGAGGAAGAGTCAACATGGTTTTTGTAAAGGGAAATCATGCCTCACCAATCTACTAGAATTCTTTGGGGGGGCGGGTGTCAACAAGCGGGATCCAGTGCATATAGTGGACTTAGATTTTCAGAAAGCCTTTGACAAGGTCCCTCACCAAAGGCACTTAAGCAAAGTAAGCTGTCATGGCTAAGAGGGAAGGGCCTCTCTTGGACTAGTAACTAGTTAAAAGATAAGAAACAAAGAGTAAGAATAAATGGTCAGTTTTCAGAATGGAGAAAGATAAATAGTGGTGTCCCCCAGGTGTCTGTATTGGGACCAGTCCTATTCAAAATATTCATAAATGATCTTGAAAAAGGGGTAAACAGTGAGGTGGCAAAATTTGCAGATAATACAAAACTACCCAAGATAGTTAAGTCCCAGGCAGACTGCGAAGAGCTACAAAAGAATCTCTCAAAACTGGGCAACTGGGCAACAAAATGGCAGATGAAATTCCATGTTGATAAATTCAAAGTAATGCACACTGGAAAACATAATCCCAACTATACATATAAATTGATGGGGTCTAAATTAGCTGTTACCACTCAAGAAAGAGATCGTGGAGTCACTGTGGATAGTTCTCTAAAAACATCCACTCAATGTGCAGCAGCAGTCAAAAAAAACAAACAGAATGTTGGGAATCATTAAGAAAGGGATAGATAAGAAGACAGAAAATATCATACTGCTTTTGTATAAATCAGGGGTCGGCAACGTTGGCAAGCGGCTCACCAGGGTAAGCACCCTGGCGGGCCGGGCCAGTTTTATTTACCTGCTGACGCGGCAGGTTTGGCCGATCGCGGCCCCCACTGGCCGCGGTTCGCCGTCCCAGGCCAATGGGGGCAGCGAGAAGCCGCGGCCAGCACATCGCTCGCCAGCACCGCTTCTCACCGCTCGTATTTCTAGTAGGGATAAGGAGGTGCTGGTTCCGTTATACAAGGCACTGGTGAGACCTCATTTGGAGTACTGTGTGCAGTTCTGGTCTCCCATGTTTAAAAAGGATGAATACAAACTGGAACGGGTACAGAGAAGGGCCACTAGGATGATCCGAGGAATGGAAAACCTGTCGTATGAAAGGAGACTCGAGGAGCTCGATTTGTTTACCTTAACCAAAAGAAGGCTGAGGGGGGATATGATTGCTCTCTTTAAATATATCAGAGGGATAAATGCCAGGGAGGGAGAGGAATTATTTCAGCTCAGTACTAATGTGGACACGAGAACAAATGGATATAAACTGGCCATCGGGAAGTTTAGGCTTGAAATTAGACAAAGGTTTCTAACCATCAGAGGGGTGAAGTTCTGGAACAGCCTTCCAAGGGAAACAGTGGGGGCGAAAGACCTCTCTGGCTTTAAGATTAAGCTTGATAAGTTTATGGAGGGGATGGTTTGATGGGATAACGTGATTTTAGTCAATAGATCAATAACGTCCCATGGCTGGTAATTAGTAACAATGGTCAATGATGGGATATTAAAGTTACTACAGAGAACTTTTTTCCGGAGGGTCTGGCTGGAGAATCTTGCTCGCATGCTCAGGGTTCAGCTGATAGCCATATTTGAGGTCGGGAAGGAATTTTCCTCCAGGGTAGATTGGCAGAGGCCGTGGAGGTTTTTCGCCTTCCTCTGCAGCATGGGGCAGGGGTCGCTTGCTAGAGGATTCTCTGCGACTTGAAGTCTTTAAATCATGATTTGGGGACATCAACAGCTGAGTCAAGGGAGAGAATTATTCCAGGAGTGGGTGGGTCAGCTTTTGTGGCCTGCATCATGCGGGAGGTCAGACTAGATGATCATAATGGTCCCTTCTGACCTTAAAGTCTATGAGTCTATGAGCCGCATGCCAACGTTGCCGACCCCTGGTATAAATCCATGTTAGGCCCACATCTTGAATACTGTGTACAGATGTGGTCACCCCATCTCAAAAAAGATATGTTGGAATGGGAAAAGGTTCAGAAAAGGGCAACAAAAATTATTAGGGGTATGGAACAGCTTCCATAAATGGAGAGATTAAGACTGGGACTTTTCAGCTTGGAAAAGAGATGACTAAGGAGAGATATGATTGAGGTCTATAAAATCATGACTGATGTGGAGAAAGTAAATAAGGAAGTGTTATTTACTCCTTCTCATAACACAAGAACCAGGGGACACCAAAGGAAATTAATAGGCAGCGGGTTTAAAACAAACAAAAGGAAGTATTTCTTCACACAACGCACAGTCAACCTATGGAACTCCTGCCAGAGGATGTTGTGAAGGCCAAGACTATAACAGGGTTCAAAAAATAACCAGATAAATTCATGGAGGATAGGTCCATCAATGACTATTAGTCAGGATGGGCAATAATGGTGTCCCTAGCCTCTGTTTCTCAGAAGCTGGGAATGGGCTGGGAATGGGCGACAGGGGATGGATCACTTGATGATTACCTGTTCTGTTCATTCCCTCTGGAGCACCTGGCATTGGCCACTGTCAGAAGACAGGAAACTGGGCTAGATGGACCTTTCATCTAACCCAGTATGGCCGTTCTTATGTTCTTGGATAAGAATCCAAGTTCCCAAGTCTCATTCCCACACTCCAACCTAGGGATAGAAAAATCTTTCAGATGTCTACTAGACCAGGAGCTAAAGGCCTAATTTCCAGAGGCAAATACATCAGATGGGGAAGCCCAAGAGTAAAATCCTGGGGAAATGCCCAGATGAGAAGTCCAGCGCCCCTGCTCCTCCTAGCTACTGAGATTCCTACCTGCACAAAGGCTAAGATTATTGGAACAGCTCAGCCTCTGGCTAGCTGTGTCTGATAAATCTGAAGCCCCACACCCTTCACTGGCTGAAAGGGGAAAAAGAATTTTCCTTTTTTTTTTTTTCCATTCTCCTGCCAGAAGCTATTGACTTTTAATGAGTTTGAGAGGGTGTGTCGACGCTGCTCTACTCCTCCTCAAGCCTGCTGGTTGTTGTGAGTAGAGAGTTGTGAATGACTTCACGAAACTCACTATTAAATCTAACCCTAATCAAGTCCTCTTTTATTCACTTGTCCAAGAACATTTAGGTCACACGTTTTTGTTCATGTGAACATTTGGGAAGAGTTATTATTCATCTGAATACAGCTATTCATAAGTGAGTTTGCATATTTGCACTGGAAGTGCTGGCCCTCCTGCTCATGTACCCAATATGTACTATTGTGTATGTTCGGAAGCAAGAATGTTAGGAGGCGGGTAGGAAACAAGAGAGAGAGAATGCTATTTTGTCACTGACCATAAGTACAATAAGGAGAGAGTAGAGGGAGCAGGGGATGGGATACTCCTGAAAGATCCCTTGCCTGCAGCCATTTGACACCTGTGGCAGCTTCAGAACATCTAGCAAGGTATCTGTGGTGTTGGCAGATACTAACACAAGGATGGAGGGGTTAATGTCCAGGAACAATTGTTCCTCTCCAGGCTGCATGGCCCACATATATTTATTGAAATTTACTGAAACAACTATAAGCAATCAGAGTGCTCCTGGTAAACTGAGTAGTCTGGCTTTATAATTACTATTACAAGTATCCATCCACATTTAAACAATAATGAACATCCTCACCTATCAACCTAACCCCATGAAAAAGATGTACTTTGCAGTGAATCTGTGCTGTAGTGAACCAAGCTGACGGGGAAGCAAAATTCCAATAAGGGGACCTCAGACCCCAGTAGAAGATTCCTCCTGTTTAAATAGAGGGTGCTCCAGTTCAAGCACATCTGCTGTTTCCACCTTAGGCTGATTCAGTCTTAAGCCATCTAGCGGTTTAAAGGTCAAAACAGACAATTTCAGTTCCACCCAGGAGCTCACAGTTGCATTCTATACAGGTTCTTATACTATGCTCATCGCTGTAATATCGTAGTGCCTTCCAGCAGAGCATTAGCGATGGGACTAATATCTGAAACATGTGGCTTCTTCTCTCATCCTCTCCCCAGGGTTAGAATTGTGTGTGCCGTGGAGTATTTTTTTTTTTGGTAGGGTGTTTTAATATGTATGTTAGTATGTGTTTATGTTAGAGAAGCAATGTTGAAGTACCTTGCACTCGGAGCAGAAGATGGTGAGGTTTCTGAGTGTCCACATCAGTCAACCAATGGAGCTCCTGTAGCACTGGGGCTATGTGTTACTGGTGCTATGTGCTACTGGCATAGGGTTGCCAGGCGTCCGGTTTTTGCTCGGAACACTAGGTCGAAAAGGGACCGGGGTTGCTCTGGTCAGCACCGCTGACCAGGCCATTAAAAGTTCAGTTGGCGGGACACTGGGACTAAGGCAGATGCTCTGCCTGCCCTGGTTCCACACGGCTCCCAGAAGTGGCAACATATCCCAGCAGCCCCTAGGCACAGGGGGCAGGGAGGCTCCACGCACTGGCCCCACCCCGAGCGCCAGCTCCCCAGTTCCCATTGGCCAGGAACCACAGCCAATGCGAGCTGCGGGGGTGACGCCTGCAGGCACTGGCAGCGCACACCATGCAGAGCCGCCTGGCCATGCCTCCGCCTAGGGGCCGGATATGCAGGCTGCTTCCAAGAGTAGTGCGGAGCCAGGACAGGCAGGGAGCCTGCCTTAGCCCCACTGTGCCGCCTAAGATAAGCGCCACCCGGCCAGAGCCCACACCCCCACCTGCACCGCAACCCTCTGCCCCAGGTCAGAACCCCTCCTGCACCCAAACTCCCTCCCAGAGCCTGCACCCCACACCCCTCTCCCACACTCCAACCCCCTGCCCCAGCCCTGAGCCCCCTCCCCTACCCCAAACCCCTCATCCGTGGCCCTATCCCAGAACCCACACCCCCAGCTAGAGCCCGCACCCCGCCCCACACCCCAACCTTCTCCCCCAGCTCTGGGTCTGCTCCCACACTCCAATCCCTTTGGTCACAGCCCGGAGCCCCCTCCTGCACCCCAAATCCCTCATCCCCAGCCCCACCCCAAAGCCCGCACTCCCAGCCAGAGCCCTCACCACCTCCCACACCCCAATCCCCTACCCCAGCCCAGAACCCCTCCCACACCCTGAACCCCTTCTTTCTGGCCCCACCCCAGAGCCCACACCCCCAGCTGGAGCTCTCACCACTCCCTCACCCCAGCCCCTTGCCCCAGCCCAGTGAAAGTGAGTGAGGCTGGGGGAGAGTAGGCGACAGAGGGAGGGGGCTGGAGTGAGTGGGGGCTGGGCTTCAGATAAGGGGTGGGGCCTCATGGAAGGGGCGGGGAAGGGATGTTTGGTTTTGTGCAATTAGAAAGCTGGCAACCCTATACTGGCATATATGCTTAACAAGTGGTCCCCTGCATTTTACACCTTCAGTTTCTGAGTTGCACTTACCAGTAACAGACAGAAAAAAAAATATTCAGCCCTGGCTGTTCCTTGAGCATTCAGCAGCACCCTCGGATCCAAAAGAACGAAGCACCTACATTACAAATCACAGCTGCTCCTGCTGAGTCTGGGGTGGCAATGTAGTTTTAGCTACTTCTTCCAGTTGTTTCCTTAGTCTACCATCATCTAGGTCAGGGGTAGGCAACCTATGGTACACGTGCCATAGGTGGCACACAAGCTGATTTTCAGTGGCACTCATACTGCCCGGGTCCTGGCCAACAGTCCTGGGGTCTCCACTGCTAGTCTGGGGTACCGGACGCCGGCCCCCTGCCAGCCGGGGTTCCATCTGCTGGCCCCGCTCAGCCCGCTGCCAGCCCCGGGTCCCGGCCACTGGTCCGGGGGCTCTGAGGCCGGCCTGGGGTCCTGGCCGCCGGCCTGGGGCTCTGCAGCCACCCCCAGCTGTGGCTCACTGGCCCCAGCCTGGGGCAGTGAGAGGTGCAGACAGGGGAAAGCGGGGGCACAGCTCAGCACCCCTACCTTAAAAATTGTTCCAGTGCCACTGTGCTGGGATATTTTTAAGTCCTGATTTGCTGCTTACATCACTATCACGCCACATGGAACAGCGCACTGCATTTGACGTTGAGATTAGAATGTACGTGCAAGAACAGGAATCAGAATTTTCTGACAGATTTAAAGATTTCCAGCGATTTGGCCCAATGCTTTCTTTTCTAATTAAACCTGAAAAGTTCAACAAAAGCGACTTGGATTTGTTTGTATTTCAGTGGATGGGGGTTGAAGTTTTTGAAATGCAGCTCATTCAGTTGAAAAGCTCAGAATTGTGGGCATCAAAGTTTGGAGATCTGTGGAGTACACTTGAAGCTAGGGTGACCAGATGTCCCGATTTTATAGGGACAGTCCCGATTTTTGGGTCTTTTTCTTCTATTGGATCCTATTCCCCCCCCCCCCCCCGTCCCGATTTTTCACACTTGCTGTCTGGTCACCCTACTTGAAGCTACCAAGGGAGATCATGAGGCCTCCATTCTGACCTGCTGGACATCCCTGCCAGTGAAATTTAACTGTTTGAAGAAAATTGCGCTTGCAATGCTTTCAGCATTTGATCCACATACCTGTGTGAAAAGGTATTTTCACACATGAAATGTGTCCTCTGTCCCTCTTGGAGCCGCTTAACAACTGATCCCTCAGAAGCCTGTGTGCAGCTTAAAGTATCCAAATACATGCCAGATATTGGAAAACTCAGCAAGGAAAAGCAAGGGCAAAGATCACACTAAACTGATAAGATCTGCATTTTAATTTAATTTTAAATTAAGCTTCTTAAACATTTTAAAAACCTTATTTAATTTACATACAACAATAGTTTAGTTAAACAGACTTATAGAAAGAGACCGTCTAAAAACATTAAAATGTATTACTGGCACGCAAAACCTTAAATTAGAGTGAATAAATGAAGACTCAGTACACCACTTCTGAAAGGTTGCCGACCCCTGATCTAGGTATCACCTGGAGTAAGTCTCAGACAGAAAGCCTTGACCCACACACATTGGGTCACCCATTCCACTGCGTCAGTAGGATAAGACATGATGGAGTTGCAAAAATGGGTATTCTCAGAATTCTCAAGACATTGCAGGCCAAGTGTCCTTAGCCCTTCTAGGGAACAGCAAAAGATTGTCTAGGTCTACTTATCTCATTTATCTATCTCCCTGAAGTACTCCCAACCTCTTCTTGTGTGATTCAGTATCTGAGTGATTTTTTTTTCAGTCACCATGGCTCTTTTCATAAAGGTCCAGGACCCTCTGAGCGTAAAAGAACAATCTACCAGTGTTACATGCATCTTTGGTCCTTTCATTGCTTAAGAATGAAAAGGGCAATACTATCTCGGCAGAAGTTAAATAGAGTGATTTATTCTATATTTTATATATTGAACATTTTAATAACATTCCCGGTAATGCAAGAAAAAGTTAGGCTGGGCGGGAGGTTGGGGGAAGGTTGGTTTTTTTGAGTGGGGGGGATTTTGAGGTGAGGAGGTTGGTTGGTTGGTTTTATTTTTGCATTATAGAAAATCTGTAACTAGCACTATTAAAGTTTTATTTCCCAATACTTTCCTTCTGTTAAACAATAAAGATTAATTTAATAAACTTTCTGAAATTAAATATGAAATATAGTCTTTTATTCACACTATTGTTCTTATCAGACAAATATAACTATCAACCTTAAGACACATTTTAAAAAAAATGTAAGTACTGTTAATCTAGATAGAAATTTCCCGCAGTCGTAAAATTACTCTCTATTAAATAAAAACTTCATCCTGCCATATTCTAACTATAGTTAAATTATTATTCGGAAACTATTCTGTAAACTAGGAATTATGCAAAAAGCAGAATTTTTATTATTTATTAGCAGTTACTGTTTCTTAGTCACTAGAAGAATGAACCATACTCATGGACTTGAATGGCTTCCTGCAACAGTGCCCTATAGATAGTAAACTACAAGATAAATATCTCTAATACAAACTCCTTTGCGTTTCCATAGTACCTTAACCAATATAAATCCTACAACTACAGTTCAGTCCAGTGCAGGTACTCAATAGGGAATGGAAACAGTGACCAGATAAATGGCTTAGTAAAGGACTTTAAAAGGATGTGTTTGTTAAAGGAGCAGAACCGAGGGGGCGGGATTCAGGTTTCCTATGACTGGCATTGCAGGGAGTCAACCCCCTTCCCTTATAGACCTCCTTAACCCTCATTCGTGGGCGGGGGTAGGCAGATGGTGAGGTCCTAGCCATGGGTTGGCTGGGGAACCTGGATGGAAAAAGAGGCGGGCTGGCAGAAATCCCCATATAGATATTGAATGATAATGGAGTTACCTGCCCTGTACACTTTTATCTGTCAGGTATCCCAGACATGTAATAACAACGTTGAGGCCTGATTAAAACCATATCAAGTGTCTCCTGTCCTTTTTTTCGGTATAGCCAGACAAAAAGCCTTATGTGTCTGCCTCATTACATTATATTTATTTTATACCAGCTCTCTCTTATTTTCACCCTGCTTTATCATACTCTCTCTTTCAAGTTCCAACAACTGTAGTGAGCTACCATTATATGTACTGCAGTGTGATTTCTCTCTGGATATTATTTACTTATTTCAAGTTAAACAAATTAAAAAGACAAAAGACACACCTATCCTCCAGCTCTATGTACTCTGACAGATCTCTAAAACTATACAGTCCAATACAGCAATGGCAGGCCATTGGCCAATCCCTCCCAAAAACAAAACAGCCCATAAAAAAAAAAAATCCCCATCTTAATTCAAACAAAAGCATCCAACCCGACAAATAGGAAAAAAAAAAAAAAAAAACATGCCTCTCAATCTCCTCCAAATGTTCAGAAAGACAGCTTCGCAGAACTGTAGTTACTAATATTTATGTGGTTGTGTTCATCTGTTATTAATATTTTGATAGATGTAGTAAAGTTATCAAATAAGTATCTAAAAGAAAAATATCTATATTGTTTATGCCACAGAAAGAAAGTTCACTAGTTGTTTTTTTTTCATTGTTTCACTGAAACCAACCAACACTACCCAAAAAAAGTCCACCCTACCCTTCTTTGGATTTTATTGTAATCATCTGAGTCTGTTTTTTTTTGTTTGTTTGTTTGTTTGTTAATAAAAGATTATGCTTGTTTCTGCTTTGGGGGTTAGACTCAAACTACATCTGACATATCTTTGTAGCAACTTCTCACAAGCGCTGCAGAAGAAGAAACAAAAGCGCACTGAATTTAAAAATAGAAAGAGAAAGAATAATCCGATTCTGCAACTTTATGCATTTTATCTTCAGATTCACAAAGACTGATTTTTCTTTTCCCCTGAGGATTACTTTCCAGATACTCCATCTGATCTAGCAATGTTAGGTCAATTTTATGCTGATTTTATGGGTGAGAAGATGGGAATTGCTAGCAGAAATAGCTGTTACCATAGTTGGCTGATGAACCATTGAGTGTCTCTGAGTTTCCTAGTTCTAACCAACCTGTCAGGCACACATGCCTTGCCTTAATTCTAAGTAAATGTGCTAGTGAGAAGAAACCCTAAATTAAATCTGTAAAGAGGCTTCTTTCCAAGTCTACTGAATCCATGGTACACATTTCTTACACAAGACCGTGCTCAACATTGGGCCAAGAATACTTTACAATTAAAATCTTAAACATCTTATCAGGAAAACAATATTAAGTATTTGAAAATACCCCTCACATGTATCTAAGAAAAACCAAGTCTTATAAAGTGGTCTCTCAGTCTATATTACCTGATTTAATAAACTATAGCTACAAATATGCCTATACAGCAATTATTAGTCTCTTGTTTCTTCCTCAGCTGTGAACACCTAAAGCAACCATATTTTATTTTTAAAATACAAATAAATAAATAACCCAGCCATCTTATTTTAAAAAAATTAGATGGATCTTTACAACACTACAGCTCCTACAATCCTGCATGGAACAGATTCTAGATTCCAAAATTGAGTAGTAAACTGCTTACATTAAATCAAAATTTGTTAGATGAAAATATTGCTAGAATGCTATTTATTGTGTAGTGTAACTAGAGTAACTATGTATGTTGGGTTAAAAAAAATGCCACTCACACAGCTGATTGTCATGATCCAATTTTGACTAGAAAACCCTGCAGTAAAAATGCTTTGGCTAGTAAGAAAACATTTCATTTTAAACCTTACTAGACACATTAAGCTTACAGCTAGCTACAGTAATACAATTTGAAAATCTAGTTTGAGGGAAACAATAGTGTCTTGGAAAAGAAATTCTAAAGTCTAAATTATTAATGTAACTATCACTTTCACTTTGAAAATACAATACCATATAAGCTGTACTTAAAAATTCCTTTGCTGCTTGTGTCCAAGAAAAAAAAACTTCCTCCGAACAAACATATGTTCTACAACAAAGAGATGGGTGAGAACTACACCCAAAGCACACTTTAACAGATAGCTAATTTCTTCCTTACTTTCATAGCTAGGAGAAGTATTTAATGTGCCATGGAAACCTTAAAAATAATAAACTATAAAAAAAAATTGTCTAGAGCAATACCAAGAAACACAATAGTGCAATAAGTCAGAAAGTAACAATCTCTAGAAAAACTCAGTTAAGCGTCAATTATTCAAACATCTATGCACTTGCATAACTATATCACTTAATACATGATGTTTGCAGAAGAAGAGGCTTGAGCTTTATGTTAAAAGGAACTCAGTCAGGACGTCATTTCCTAAAAGTTGCTTAGTTAAAACTAGAAGCAGATAATGTTATAACATGATGAATATATGATCAACAAATTATTCTAAGTGTGTCCTTCAGAAGCTTCAAAATAGAGCTCTAAGTCTTTAAAAAAATGTATGGGTTTTTTTATTGTTTAATAAATGACAACAGTGTACTCAGTTACGTATGAGACATCAGTGTTGAATGCTCTCATGATTTTATAATGAGCAATGGGATTTGGGCATGAGAAGCAGCAATCCTTCATATAAATTTCAGAGTGCCAAGGGGAAACCTCCTCCGATTGGCTGCCTTCACCAGTTCCCTGCTTCCTGGTAAAAAAACAGCCAATCAGACATGCTGCAGCATGCAAGTTGAGCTGTCCATGTCCCTTCAGGAGCTGAGAGAATTTCTGGATAGGGGAAGAGGGAGCAGCTGATACTATTTTCAGAGGAGAAGAGAGTAGAGGAGGAGGAGGAAGAAAGAACCTAACAGCTCAAGGCAGCTCCTGACCCTTGAGAATCATAGAATATTGGGATTGGAAGGGACCGCAGGAGGTCATCTAGTCCAACCCCTTGCTCAAAGCAGGACCAATCCCCAGACAGATTTTTACCCTGTCCCCTAAATGGCCCCCTCAAGGATTAAACTCACAACCCTGGGTTTAGCAGGCCAATGCTCAAACCACTGAGCTATCCCTCTCCTCCCCCCCAAAAAAAATGGTTCAGCTCCTCTCTGCTTCTCCTCCCTCTCTACGCTGAGACACTGTGCATGGAAAGGGGGAGGAGAGGACCCTTAATGGAACTGCTTCCCACATGAGGCTTTGGGGTGAAAGGAGGAGACTGTGAAATGAAGAAGAGACCCGGGAGCTGTTGGCCCCCCGGGCCTGGAAGTGGGGGTGAAATGCCTCTATGGCTATATTAGAAATGGAGGCATGCTGGGGGAAAAGAGGCAGCCAAGGGCTGGAGGAGGTGCAGAACTGATTGGGAGTCTGAGGGGGTACATAAATCATGTAGGGATGTGGGGGCCAAAAATTGCATCACCCATTATAAATGTGCAATAGTTGACAATGCTGTCATTATATATTTAAAATCTTATGTTTTGAGCCAAACTCATGATATTTTGGGATGCTCGTGCATGATCTTTGAACTTCTGGGGGTAGCAATTCCTAAACATAGAAAACAACAGTCTCTGTCTCAGGAGCCTAGAATCTCAACAGACAATGCAATGTGCACGAGGAGTCCCCAATGGATAATCCTATCTTCTAACATTTTTTCTTAAAAATTGATTATGTTAATGAGGGGGAAATGATAAAGTTCATGGCAAAGGGTGAGGGTTAGTATTTGTGGGCTTGCAAAAGAAAGGGGTCTAAAGGATGAACTATAAAAGGAGGAGGCATCTAAAGCATGGAATAGACTTCTGTCACTTTCCATTTTATAAAGACACCCATTGGTGGGTAACAGAGTAGCTAAATCAGCTTTAAGTTTAAAAAAAAACTTAGCAAATAAATGTTACAAGCCAAAACTGATAGAAATAATGGGTCCACAATGGATCCAGGACAGTCAGAGGTTTCCACAGAGTCATATTTCAGCCTTTACTTAAGCCATGTCTACTCTTAAAAGGTTTGCTGGTATAACGGCAAACTCTCATAGCATAGACACAGTTTATAACACCAAAAAAAAAAAAAAAGGATTTTTAACCAGAAAAACTAGTTCCTGCAGCAAAATAAGAATACCAGCAAAAATATTTTTGCTAGTATAATTGCATCTACACTAGGGCGTTAGCAGGCATAGCTTTGTTAGCAAAATATCACACCCTTAACCAAAATATCTATGCCAGCAAAATTTTAAATGTATCCAGGCCTTTAATCATCAGGATATTGGGTATCTGAAGCAAGCAGGAGAGCATCTCTAGCCGTTTTTCCTGACAAAGCGATAGTAGATGTTCTCTACATTTTCTCCCACACTGGCCTAATGAAAACAGGAGATTCCCAACGTCCCCATTCCCCTTCTCCAAAAGCACCTTTTCCCTCTCTTCCTATTTTGCATTATTCCCGTAGGTTCAAGCCTGGCTGCTCCAGTGGAAGGGAGAGGTAATGCATTCACCTAGCCAATAATTTGGCATTGGTGAATACATATTTTGAAAGTTGACTGTATTCGTTATGTCTTTGTGGTAACACAGTATGTTTCCCTAGTACAGGTCATCTTAAACTATTACAGTAACTCCTCACTTAATGTTGTAGTTATGTTCCTGAAAAATGCAACTTTAAATCATATGGGAAAATTGGATTAGTTTAACATCATTTCACTTAATGTAAATGCGGGGGGTTAGGTTCCAAGGACATTTTTTGGGGGCAGACAAAAGGCATTATATACTATACAGTACTGTACTGTGGTTTGGAAGTGCCCCTGGCTTACCCCACACAGGCACAGCCCGCTGCAGGCAAGGACGCTAGGAAGTACCTTCGCAGCAGCAGCGGGAGCTTACCCAGGAAGAACAGGTGCCGACTTTGCCGGGAAATGTCCCAGGCCCGCCTCTTCCTGTCCCGACTCCACTTCAGGCCCACCTCTTCCGACCCCCCCTCCACCTCCTCACCGGACCAGCCACATAGGCACTCCTCTCCCCCCCACACCCCGCAAAGTCCTAAGCGCCACCAAACAGCTGTTTGGTGGTGCTTAGGACTTTCTGGGAGGGAGGGGGAGGAGTGGAGACACAGCACTTCCCCGCTCCTCCCCCTCCCTCCCAGAAAGTCCTAAGCGCCACTGTTTGGAAGTGGGGGGAAGCGCTGGGAGGGAGGGGGAGAAGGTGGAGAAGAGGAACTTGTGCAATGCTCCCTTGTAAAGTCACTGCTCTTCCACAGAATCTTACAAGCAGTGGACAGAGCAGGCAGCCAAACGACGTTATAAGGGAGCATTGCACAACTTTAAACGAGAATGTTCCCTAATTGAGCAGCAATGTAACTTTGAAACAACGTTAAACGGGAGGACGTTAAGTGAGAAGTTACTTTTAGTTTCATTGCAAAAATGCTGTATTCAAATCAGAATGATACAGTCCATTAGCCCTTCTCTACAAGTATGATGGCTATAAAGAACAATGTCATTTCAGTGACATGAGTAGTAGTACAATCGCAGACTGGCCTCAACCTCTGCTCCTTCAGGTTTGTGGAGAGCACAGCACGAGGACTCAACTTTTATGAGTCACTACTAGCTAATACTCATTTTTCAGGGCTTAATGTGAGCCTCATACCTGTGTGCATTCCAGGAGTGGGTGGGGGAATCACCTTCTCCTCTAAATCAAATAAAGGATGCTGTTGGAGACAAGGCACAAGACTAGCTAGATCAATTGTCTGTGCCAGTATAGCAATTCCTCAGAAAAATGTGGAGACATTTTTTGAGTTCTGAGAGAAAAAAACAGAACATATCCTTGGGCAGAGGAAGGAAAAAAAGGTTAAAAAAACTGGTGACACTGTACACTAACCAAGAGCCATGATCTGACTGTTAAGCAGAACAAATACATTAGATGATACTGAGAACAAGTCAAGTTTGAGGCATACTAGATGAAGATACTGGATGTTCTTAGAAGGACTAGGCCTGGAAATTTTAAGGACTTCTTTTTGTTTATGTTTAAAGTAGGCAATTAAGATGTTGTACCCATGGTTCTTTACAGAACTGGGTGGGTTAGTGGTAGCCATGTGTTTGCTGAGTAAAAGACAAGGTAATGCAGTTTCTGAAAGAACTGTGGTTACACAATGCTGTCAGATATGGACATGAAGCGCGAAGGATCCCATACAATTCTTTTCACAATTCTGAAGTAGTACACAGAAATGCATGGCCAAGTTAGTGCACACAGTAAGTAATATAAGCAACCCATATAAATACAACTTCTCATACAAGCACAGCAAGGGCCTCCACAGGTATTAGAGAAATTTATTTGTTCCCTTTATTTCACAGCACTCCATGGAATAACAGAATTAATTATTTTGGCCATTTGACTTGCCTGGGATTCTTTTCCTATACTTTTTCTAGTATTTTTCTCCTTGTGAATGTGACTTTAAATTAAACACAAAATAATAGTATGTTAAGCAATCAACAAAATTTAACACTAATGTCAAAACATTAGTTCTGAGGCCAGTTGATATACAAAAAGCTCTAATGAAAGCATAACAAAGGCCCTGTTATGTTACTGCCCTGCAGAGCCATAAAGGATTCCAAAGGAAGGTTAACAGGCTGAAACAGATTCACTGTTAGCCTGCAAGAGTAAATAAAGGGAAATTGATTACCTTGGAAATTTTGTGAGGTTTTCTTTTTAACTTGATTCTTTTCAAGTGTTCACAGGAACAATATTTTAACCTCTGTATGATTATAGAAACTTAATGTAAGCCAAGATTTGACAGTAACAGCTTGGAGGGTAACGTACACTCCTTTCCTTCACTTGCAGGTTTTGCAGTGGATCCTAAGGCTATTGTGATGTGTAAGGCTGGCTGTTTGTTGTGACAAAAATAGGAAAAATCATAGCTTTGCCAGGACTAAAAATACAATAGTCATCATTTTAAGATTTATTTAAAAAAGAAGATATGTTAATTTAATATACAGTGGTTTGTCATGGGAAAATTATGAAAAAATTAAATACGTATCCTTTATTTTACCACAAAAATTATTTTAAAAATTGAATAATCTTTAATTCATACCTAAAAACCTCATATCAATGAAAATCTTTAAAGCCTCATATTCCACAACAGGACATAGAAAGAGTTCAATTAGAGATCAGTGGAATAGCCAGAGTGGATCAGACTGCTGCTCCACCAGCTTGGCTCAAACACTGGCCAGTCCTTCAGAAGAAGGTGTAAGAACCCTGCAGTAGGCAAGCATGGGATAATCTACCTCTGTTATTAGGTTTCATCCTAAATATCTAATAGTCAGAGATTGTCCTAAACCCTGTGTCACGACCCACATGTCTTGAACTGGTATCTGCAGGGTTTCTAGGAGCTTCCATGCTCCAGCCCTCCATCTGACCACCTGCTGATGCTTGTGTACCTGGGACACATGAAGCCCAACCCCAGTTTGAGGCTCCTCTCCTGCAGTCCTGGAGCAGCTGATAAGCTAGCTGGCCCTACTTAAGTCAGCAGAAGGAACAGGACAAATGGGTTCCACCCTGTTCTGGACTGCATGCCTTGTGCTTCCTGCTCCTGGATTTCCTGGCATCTAATTTGTGGTTCTGATTTTCAGTTTTTCTCCTGCTTCTGACCTACTAATATCCTGACTCAGCTGACTCCTAAACTCCTGTCCTGTGGCCATGAACTCTGGCACTGACTACTAGGTCAGGCCGCCCACGACCAGGATGCGACACCCTGAAACATGAGTTTAATATCCCTTCTAAAATTATTGTTATCATTAATTATGACCACTCTGAATCTTGCTAAATTCTGGGCCTGAATAACTTCCTGTGGTAATGAGTTTCACAGTCTAAGTATACAGTGCATGAAAAAGTATTTCATTTTTATCAGTTTTGAATTTGCCATCTTTTAATCTCATTGAATGTCCCTTTGTTCTTGTGTTATGAGACAGAGAGAACGGCACTTCCTAATCTACCCAAGGGGGGTGGGAAGGGCAGTCTCCAAAGGGACTTGGCCATATCCTCTCCAGAAGAGGTGAAGCCTGCATTAGTTCATTTTGTTGGTGACTACTGTGGCAAAGAAGCAATGTGTGATTACTTCCACTGGAACTCTCACCACAAAGGTGAGGATGTGGTTGTGAGTGCATTTAGCAGGATGCTTGTCCAGGTATCATTCTCTATGGTACCATGGAATTCTGCTTCTCATAGTTCTTTCATATTTTGTGCCTTACGTATTTCATTATCAATCAGAGCTCCATGGAGTTTATTGGTCTGTGTCTTTTATAGTAAATTTTTACAAAAGAATTGAATAAATCTACTGCTTTTAATTTTCAAATCTGATTCTGCACATCAGAATGGATAAAAATGCTCACGGGATAAGGCTTACATTATTGGTTACATTACATATATGGTTAATAACATTTCTTTATAGTCTACAGTTTTATACTACTACATATGCTGAAACTTTCTGACTACTTTCCCCACATATTTTTGTTACCAATTTATCCACAAAGGGTAAAAAAACATCCAAGTGAAAAGGGCTCACACAAGGCCCTCTGCCAGGGCCGGCTCCAGCATTTCTGCCGCCCCAAGCAAAGCAAAAAAAAAAAAAAAAAAAAAAAGGCACGATCGGCAGCGGCAGTTCAGCGGCAGGTCCTTCGCTCCTAGAGGGAGCGAGGGACCTGTCGCCCCCGAATTGCCGCAGGTGCCGCCCCTCTCCCTTGGCCGCCCCAAGCACCTGCTTGTTAAGCTGGTGCCTGGAGCCGGCCCTGCCCTTTGCACAACAGTTACTTTTACTGGGTAGTGTGAGAGTGGGTGGGAAGAATGAAAGGTTTCTCAGGGATTAGGTTGGAGAACCTGAATGCTGTAGAGCAGTGGTTTTCAACCTATGGTCAGCAGACCACTGGTAGTCCCCAGACTATGTCTAAGATTTCCAAAGGGGTCCACACCTCCATTCAAAAAAACGTTAGGGGTCCACAAGTGGAAAAAGATTGAAAACCACTGCTGTAGAGGCTCTTAATAGAAGTCCCAAACAGGCTAGCAGGGGAGGGGAAAAGAGGATCCACATTTACATGGATACAGTGAGCAAAAATAAGCACACAGGGTGCAAAGGAGATCTGCAGCCACTAGAGTCTAGCCCACAGTCTGGAACAGAAGCTGTGCAGGGGATATACTGTCACTCTGTACCTTACCCACTGATTACTGGGAGAAATTGGTATTTGAAACCTGATTGTTCTGGACTTGTGTGGAGACAGGTTGGGTCAACTTCAGCCTAAAATAATAGAAAACTTCAAGAAAGAAATACAAATCTAAGTCTCAAGAAATGTAGAACAGAACCTCAGAGTTACAAACACCTCAGGAATGGATGTTGTTAGTAACTCAGAAATGTTCGTAACTCTGAACAAAATGTTGTGGTTGTTCTTTCAAAAGTTTACAACTGTACATTGACTTAATACAGTTTTGAAACTTTACTATTAAGAAGAAAAATGCTGCTTTCCCTTTGTTGTTGTTGTTAGTTTACTTTTAACACAGTACTGTACTGTATTCGCCTTTTTTTTTTTCTTTCTTTCTTTTTTCTTTTTTCCTTTTCTTTTTGTCTCTGTTACTGCCTGATTGTGCAATTCTGGTTCCAAATGAGGTGTGTGGTTGACTGGTCAGTTTGTAACTCTGAGATTCTACTGTATAGTGTCACCAGTCACAATACACTCTCCCTGAGTAACACTGAACACACACGTATCGAACTGAGTCTTCATGCAACACTTAATAAATGGTTCAAAAGTGTTTTAATCCAACCTCCTCTTCCCCAGATTGTGCTTAGTTTAGAAAAAAATACAAAGAAGTAGGATACAGATTAAAAGAGAGAGAGTATATTCTCAGTGGAAGCAATTCATCAGTGATAACAGTACAGCATGGATAACTATATATTTGGTGAAAGCATTTTAGCCTCTGTAGATGTATTTGTAACAAAACCAAGAGAAAAATAAAAGTAATAGATTTTATCACAACAGTATATGTTATAAAATTTGTGTTTTCAAACATGTAAAAATGGAAAAGCTTGAGTACAAAATATCGGGATGTAATTTTTCAGATATTTCACTAGGAAATAAATGTTATGCAAAAATCACTGTCTCACTGTCAAACTCACAGAACACTAACATTCCCCTAAAATCAATATAACTTAATTAGCACAGACACTTAATCAGTAAAAGCTATAAGTGTACCTTTACAGACTTAGTTTCAAGCAAACTGTCTCCCCTATGGGCAGAGTTCTACATATAGAAAAAGACACATATTGAAAAAATCCCTGGTTGAGAGTAGATGTTTATTCCAGACCGTCCTGCTTTTTATATATCTAGATATCTATCAATCTATATAAATTAAAAGACTGCAATGAATAAATCTAACTTGTCAACCTGTTCCCTCAGGAGAAAATGATAAAGCAGATCACCTACTTAAATGTTAAGTATATTTGGTTTTGTTGAAATTTTATTTCACTGCACAAAAAACCTAAAGCCTAGTTTTTAAAGTACTCCTCAGCTCTCAAATAAGCCTGAGAGTTATATGCTTTTAACTGCCATAACTAAATAGAGAATCTCAATCTTAACTATATTGGTGCTGCCACTCTAATATAATAGCTTGCTACTGTTATAGTTATTTATAAACAAAACAAGAGAAAAGACCAACCATAACATACAATGTAAGTATTTTCAAAGATGAATTCATTTGGTGATGAAACAGCATTCACATAAATATAAAAGTTACTGCTAGCAAAGATGACTTCTATATATCATATTAAAATCCCTTTGTTAACAGTTTCACACAGTATATACAGGGGTGTACTAGTACGTGATATACTGTTGTCAGGAAGATCTGAGTTTAGGAGCGGTCTCAGGCTCCTAGGTTCTGGAGGATGAAAGTGGAGCATATTCTAGTAGTTGGATGGAGAGGAGGCAGAGTAGAGTGGGAAGGGAAGGAAGTTACAATATTTGCCAGGCATCGGTAATCAAAAGAAAGAACAAACACAGAATAGAGTGGAGAAACTTCATAAAAAAGAGAAACTAAGGAACACTTGCTAACTTTTCTGGCACTTAAAAATGTCAGATTAAAGACAATATGCAAATGAGAGTGCCACTTTAAGAAATACATGAAAGCACATTTGTATGCAAATCATGCACTCAATGCATTTTTGCTCATTAAAGTATGACTGTTAAAAAAAACTTTTACTGAAATGTTAAGAGTCTGTTCTTTCTGTAGTATTTCATAGGAGAGCTACTACAGAAAGCAGGTACCCAGTTAGAGAGGATTCCTTTACAAAAAGTGTAAGAAAACATATTTACAAAATTAAATCCAATTTCAATAACCTAGACAAAGGAAAAAGGACAGAGTATGATTGATTCTGAATACTGTGTTCTAAACAATGATATTCTGTAAGCTTGCCATCTACTAAACCAAGCTTCTTTAGAAGTAGTCCCAGAGGAGATGGATTAAGTGTGTAACATGCAAATGAGGGAAGAAAAGTTTCAAATTTAATTGAATTTATATATACTTATCACATGATTTTTTTAATTACAGTAATTACATATGATATATCTTATGTAGATGTGTATACAGATTGGGTGTATATTTTCAAAAGTGCCCAAGACCCATTTTCAGAAGTGATTTAGGCACTCAGGAACCTAATGTCATTGAAAGGCAATGGGGCTTAGGCACCAAAGTGCATAAATCACTTTTGAAAATGGGTTTTGGGCACTTTTGAAAATTTTACCTGTTCACTCACTCCCTTGTTGCTGTGTGAAAGACGCACACAAACTAAAAAGGGAAAATGACTGATCATAGAGTCAATGAAACCGACTGCACTAAGTACTGTCAAATCACAAAGTAAATAAAGTGGAAAAAGAGAAAATAATTTGTTTAGTAGTCTTTTTCAATTATAGTAATCTTAGGTGTTTCTTGTAATAATGGTAGGTAACACATGTCAAGATAGAGATGTGATTCTTATACTGATGACTTTCCTCTCAGATCCATCTCTAAGGTTCAATGAACAATCAGTACCAGGAGGAATGAGAGACTTGTACCACTGTAGAGCTAGAAATCCCTTTTTCCCCAGTTAAACACAGAAATTGTTTCTAGACATGGCAGGTCATCAGTTAATGAAGCTTAAAATTATGACATTATGAGTTATAACAAAAACTATGATAGATCATTTTTAAGGTTTTTTTAAATGTATGAGTCAGACTGTATGAGTCTTAAATGTATGTGCTTCTATTCCTTCACTTGTAACCTGGACCCAGGGTATTATGATATAACCATTTTTTCGGATTCGGTTGTAAGAAAAAATGGTTTCACAACACCAATTTCACGTGCACCATTCGTGTTTCAGAAATGGACATTTTTAAGAGACAGTGAAGGAAAGTAACAAATTTGCCAATTCAAAAGTAATTCACCTGAAAAATGTTTCAAGAACAATAGACCAAATTAAACAATGGTCTAGGCAGCCCAACTCACATTTGAAGTCAGTGGACCAAATTCTGCTCTCACTCCCACTACTATAATTCTTCAATAACTTCAGTGACTCCAAATGTGTGTCAGGACTAAATTACTTACTCCAGGTCTGAATTTGGCACAGTCTCTACTTAAGTATGTGAATCTGATGTATATGTACATGACATAGTAAAGGCACTGGCTAGAGCCAGTGGCCACATCATTTAGCATAGATTTATTTCAAAGTACCTCTGTCTTAACTTGTATCATAATGGCTCCTCAAAGAACTCAGTAAATCTACGTTGTTAAAAAAAAATGCAAAAAACTAAACTACTCCCACAAATACCTTGTAGGATTCAACATACTGCATTCTGGATCCAGTGTTTCAGCTGACAGCACTATGAGTATTTGTGACAATTCTGAGAAACAGTTGTCAAGGTGCCATGTGTGTATGCAACTCACAGAAACCAGGAAATATGTACTTTTTTCCTTCTTATAAGTAGTGTAAAAACTTCTAGCCACAACTTGCCATTCCCGTTAGAGTTATAGGTCAATCCCTTTACCCAAGAATTTGTTACCGTTGAAGGACAGAGCACTAAGTCATTTTCAGCTAAATAGGTACATAAAGAAAGGGTCTTTTTTGGTTGCAATGCTATTAGCCATGCTTCTGGATAAAACCTTAATCAGGGTGAAGGTTCACTGCACAGAAAGTGTACAGATAAAATGAGTATGTCTGTCCAACCTTTACTTGGTCTTTTTGCAAGATAAAATGGAGTTGCTTTTCCTTTAGCTACCAACTCATTAGAGTGAACTTGTAAACAGCTATGTGCCCGTTGGTAACTAAAGCATTACTTATTCCTTTTTATTTTTCATCTGTGAGTGAATTTACTGATCATGAAAATTAGGGTCTAAAATCAGCAACTGACGGACAAGCACAGGACAGGGAGGCAGGCACTGTGCAAGCTTCCGCACACATCACTGCTAATGCACATCACTTAATACCTACAATACAACCGTTATTCTTGTGCCAAGCCTCTCTTGAGCAAACACTAAATGAGCCACCTTGTGCAATGGTTTTGTGAATTGAACAATGGTTGAACGGGATGAGGCTACCAAAGCCATTTACACTTATAACCAAATACAAGTTTTGCATCTAGTTGAAGGTGAAAAGCTAGCTCACTATGCCACCTTAGACCTCTGTTGAAAAACACAGCATGTAGTTATCGTTCAAGATTCAAGTGCAGCATTCAAAATCCTTAAGGATACTGTGCAGAGCATCCCCTCCCCTTCCTGAGATCAAGTGGATATTTTGCTAGATTGCTATTGCAAGATTGATTTTGAGAAAGATCCAGATGATTTCAACCCAATTATTATTGAACAATATATGCTGAGTAAATTAGGAACAAGCATACCTGCTGTGCATTTAAATGTACCCGATATATCCTATTGCTTAATATGCCCCCTACCAATGGGGGGGGTCAAACTGGAAAAAGACATTGAGCAAGAAGCATTTAACTTCAGTAGTGAAGAGGCTATGTTTACTTTGTGAAAACTATAGACGTCATATGGAAAAATCTAAAGAGCTTTTTGAATCTCATAAACACTAGATCTCTAGTATCTTCTTGGATATATGTGCCATACTCTTTTCTATCTAATTTTCTTTAGGAAATGCCAGCTCATCTAAAGGCTCTAACATGAAGTTAGAGAGGGCCACATCCAGGGACCTGCATATATAAAAATAGTCAAGGTTCTCTAAAGTAAAATGTCTGGCTTGAAAAATGGCACAAAAGAGTAGCAATAAATATTCACCATTTTCTAGCAGACTGCTGTTGGAAAAGATTCAAAAGCAATGCTATGCTGTAGTCTAGATCCTTCACATGCTAGAAAAAAAAAGTCCAAATAAAATTGGCAAAAATAAATCTAAACACTGATGCTTCTGTATAAAATTAAAAACAGAGCTAAAAACAACAAGAAGACTGAAAGCTAGCTCTCTTGTACCTTTTCAGGGAAAGAAGAAAGCTAATGTAATGCTCATATGGTTGGAGAAGAGAGACATATTGAATAAGGCAATATTTTAGATATTGAGTAGAGATGCCTGACAATTTACAGCACCTTTTACTGAATCACTGCAGCATCTACCCAATCTCTTAAATAGTGGGATACCACACAGCTCTGTGATGACCAAACTCTGTTTGATATCTGACCTTCCTCTAAATAATAGCACATGACTGGTATGCCTAGAACTGCAAAACAGTGAAAATGGATGAATCGATTAAATAGTGGGCTTTCTTGGATTCAGCTGTACTGCAAGATGTAGCACAACTCCAGAAAATAAAGATTTCATCTGTATTGTGGTTCTCTATCACACATTGATTACCTTATCACCACCCAAAGGCCTTAGGGTGTTCTTATTTTCACCATCTAGCCCCTCTTCACTGCCACAGTAAAAGCAGAGGCTAGCTTTAGCAGTCTTGAAATGGGCTGCCTACAACATTTTGGGGCGCTCCAGCAAGTATGTGACTATCTTCAACATCTCTATACCATGATTTGCATCCTTCTAGTCCTGAGTATATTGTGAATACAAGACACAATGAAATCATGATGTAGTTACTATCTGTCCTTGTGAATATTACTTTACTACAAATCTGCTCAGAGGCAGAGTACCTTCAGGCAGCCTAATAAAACTAAGTCTCCTCAAATCAGCAACCACCTGAATGATCCTCAGCCAAATCACTTTCCTTCTCCTATCAGTTGTGATCTCTGGGGCTCAAGCTTTCAGTCAGCTTTGCAAACCCAGCCCCATTGATACTGCCACTGGAACACAGTACATGCAGAAGCAATGGTGTATGAATGGGGTTGCATGATGCATGTATCTAGGAACGGTAGGTTTGCAACTGAGGATCTGGGTTCTACATCACTTTTATTAAATTTAAGTCAATTAAAGAAACAGATTCACATTTCAATGTCAGTACAATTCAACAGCAATGCGAGACAGGGATGGGATATTTTTAATTATTACCAGGCTTGTATGTGAAAAAGTAGGGTTAATGGAATTGTTTGCTTTTACAAAAAGACTCAAATTGAAATTCTTTCCCCCTCCTCCTCACTCTCAATTTCCCAATCAAGATGTACATTTTGTATTTATGAAATTTAAGTCCTTTGTTTTTCCCCCACAGGTAATGGTAGGGAAGCACCGAGAAAGCTAGTGTGACACTAACAACCCAAACCTGATCTGATAGGCCAATTCCCACTCGGGAGAGTCTCTAAAATAGCATAATCAGAAACCTCTCTAACTGTGAATGTGCCGACTGTATCAGATTATATTTTGTAGTTTTGTGATGTGAATAGTAGTCCACAAGGAATTTAACTTGAGAACACTATTTTTTTTTCTTATTTACACAAAGAGGACTAAATATCATCACCACCACCATCACCACCAAAGGTTAGTTGTATAGCCTATACATATAGTTTACTGAAGAACTTACATGAAGAACATCTAAGAATCCTTAAAACTGTATGTATAAAAATATCTTTTCCAGCTACTTTTGATTCAGTATTCATTGTGTCGTTCGCTCATAATGTATCAAGCCACTTTACAAATGAAGAGTGCTGTACAGATCAATAAGAATAAATCTACTTTTGCTTTTCCTTTTCATTGTATACCAGATCTATTTTAATAACATGGGGAAAAATAAACTCATCAGTCACCTGATGGAGTAATTCAAAACTTAACCAAACAGGGCTAATGGGTGAGAATTGAATTGAAAACACCTTGACAAAGAAAGCAATTTCTTTTCTTCGCACTCTTCTGAAGCTGTGGGTGATCACTGTAATCGAACCATCAACAGTGAGGGGCCATCTGTCCCAAGGGCTCTCCATGTGAGCAAGAATCAACAACAACAAAAATTTAAAATGCCGCACCACATACATTCAGCCTTGATTCATCTGTGACAGGCAGCATGCAGCTGAAAAAATCAATGTTTTGACGTTCTTCACATACCAATCTTTAAAAGTCAACACTAAAGTTTTGATAAGAACAAAGCAAGAAAAACAGGTTAATAGGTTGCTTATAGAAAGATCAGTGTTACTCCAACAGCCATAAACCTTTTAATCAGCTGAGATTCTCACGATATCATGAAGCATTACTTTCTTACAACTCAGTATCTCACACACATACTCAACATGGGAAAAAGGGGGAAAGAAAACATTTAAATTAGTATCTATGTTGAGGGTTGCCACTAGAATAAGTAAAAGATTGTTTGTCTAATCCAGATATGCAGTTCCTCCACCATTTATAATATTCTATGAATTGTTCCATCTGTGGATTTAAAAAGACAAAATTATTTACAAAGAAAGGGCCAAGTCATATCCTTCAGCAGAAAAAAATATGGAAGGAGAGAATATCTCCACAAAAAGTGTCAAGTCAGTGACTGCACAGATGTGACACAGTCTTCTAAGGAGAGGAAGATTAGGAACAGCACAGAAGAGACACGGGCCATGACCTTAGCATCATATGGAGTCCAAGTATCAACATGGAATCAGCATGCCATATCTGTGGATCTCTCAGGAAACTTGCATAGGCTGCCTGCCCCTGATGGCCATGTCCTGGGCTCTCTATTTCCAGTTTGGTGGCTACACGGCAATTGCTCACCTGTTTATGACCACACACTTAATGCTTCCACAGTGGGGACCAACTACCTGGTGCAAATTGGTACCGCTTATTCAGTGTTTTGCAGTGTTTTCCTACTGGAAAATATGCAAATTTACTAGTGGAGCAAATTACCTAGAATAGCTATGCCCCCGCATTGCCCCTGTCTAGCTGGTAACACATTCAAATGCCTGTGGAGCCACAAAGTAACAGAGAGGCCATGAAGGGATGGCCACCAGCTAAGAAGAAAAGAGAAGGTGCCCCATATTCACTATTCCATACTCTGCTGCCACAGTTGGTTCATATTCACATACATTTGCTCCTTTCTGATCTATAACAGACTGAACAGTCGACCATAGGCTGTCAGGGGAGACAGCATAGTTCAGTAGCAAACAGTGTACTGGACTGGGAATCACAAGTGAAGGTCCCATTTCCAGCTCTGCCAGTTAACCTGCAGGGTAGCCTTGGGTAAGTCACTTTACCTGTCTGAACCTCATTTCCCCCCATCTGTAAAATGAGCACAGATACTTGTCCTTTGTAAAGTGGTTTGAGAACTATAGATGTAAAGCACTAGATAAGAGATCATTGTTATTTTTAAATAAGTAGACCCAATGCTAAATGTTATAGGAAATTATTTTAATAGACTAATGAGATAAAAGCATTTTGACTCTTAAGGAATAGACTCTTCCTCAGACAGTGCCCAAGAAAAAGGCACAGATGAAGTCAACCTTCTATGACAACTTCAGTTGGTAGGTTTAAAAAAGAAGGTCTGAATGTTACATTATAAAAAGTCAATAGAAATAATAATCTCACACATTAAAAAACAAATATACCCAATAGTTGATATTCTTATTCTCATTTAATGTTAGGTCATCAAAATATTTAATTGTACAATGTACAAAAGTAATGACAGCATATTTGTAAAAGAATATTTTGTCTACTGTCTCAAAACACAGCTAAGAAGAATGATTAATCCTACAGGAGGCTTTGAACCTTCACACTGCAGCACAGGGGAGTAACACTTGTCCTGTAAACCTACCCAAATCTTGGTCCCAGGTCTAGTGTGGAAGCAGAGCATAAGCAAGTGAGTGGGATGTGGGGCAAAAAGGGGGGTAAACAATGAGAATATAGCTGTGTTCCCACCAACTTGCCAGCCAGCATAGCTGAGAGAGCTGTGAGAGGAGAACTAACCACACCCTATAAAGCGGCATAAATTGTTATTTCTCTCTGAAGGAGGAGGGAAGCAGGGATGGAACTGTGACATTCTGAGTCATAATTTATTCCTGAAGCTTCTCTTGGGGAAGTACATCTACATGCCACTTCATATAGCTCAATCTTTCCCAAACCATATATAGTAAATAGGAAATGAATCTACCAAAAATGCACTGCATGTACTTACAAAAACTAATCCTTCAGCAATAAAATAAAATTTATTTTCTTCTCTTATTAATGATTAAAGCACTGAATTTTCAGATTAGCAAACAAAGGCTGGGTGGAAGTATCACCCCAATTTACCTCAAATGATGTGATAATGTAATTGTGCTGTATGAAAGCTACGAAACATGTCTTCTGTAAAGAATATGCATCTTATAAGGCCTATATTTTTTAAAAAAATCTTTTTCTTCATTTACTACAGAGGATTATAGACAGAATCGGACACAAGTTTGTCAGTTGAACATCAGTTTGATAATGCAGTTAAATATATTCTTAAACTGCAGAAGTGCATTTGCCTCAACACCTCCTGTCCCCCTGTAAAATACACATACATGCTCCATTTGTAATTCTACTGGTAAAACTACTTGAATGGATAATATAATTCACCATCAATAGAATGAGGTTTATGCAGAGCTCAAAATGATACATTTGCCCTCACATTACAAATGCTAATGTGAGCTTAAAGTTGAACATACCCTTTATGGATTGAGCGTTTTCTTAATGCACCATTAGGAGGAGCTTAGTTCTCCTCCAAATTACCACAGTAGTACGGTTGCATTGAAACAGCCAGTCCTAAAACATAAAAGACCTGTGTCTCTGGAGAAACCAATTAAATGAAAGCATGCTATATGATCTCTCTCCATTTACGGTTTTACTATGGTGATTATCACGGTACAATGGTAACTAAACAGAGAAAGATCAAGCTCCTAATATTGAATTTTGAAAAGGTTCCAGTGGATAAAATAGAGATCATGAGTAACTATATATTCACATACATGTGCCAGATTTCTAAATTCACTCGATTATAGGGAAATCATTTCGGAGGTAATTATTATTGCCATGAAATATCAGGAAATGTTTACCAACAATGAAATAATTGTACAAATTAAGGTTACATCTCATGTGAGAATGTGTTACCTTACCAAATACATCTTTAATGTTTCAGACTGTATATAATTTTGCATACGTTTCTACTGTCAATATGTAGAACATACTAGGAACTAACTTTTCCTTATGTTTACATGTAACTATATTGTCTATATATTTTTAAACATAGAAGTCTTTCCTGGACCACTGCATTTCCAATCCTAATATCATAATTTATCTGCATTCAATGGTTGCATGTAAAGATTAGACAATATTAAGGAGACAAGGGCCTGTTACTTTTTCAAGTAACAGGCCCAGCTGTCTGGTTACGGCACTCTTTTTGTATTTGTGCTGTTGACTTCTTCTCCCTTAATGTCCATCTTACATATATCCTTGATTGCCTGCAGCCCCCAGCACTCTAATCTCTTCGGGTCACTTTACTTCTGTCTGCCTGTATGTTTGCTACCCCTCTATTTTAATGCTGTCAGTAAATAAGACCATGGTTGAATTTATACCAAAGAAACTCCCACCAAAGGAAAACATGAAGCAGCAGTGCAGGGTGCAAACTGGTGTATGCGCACATGCATTTGTTTGTTAATTTTAGCTGGTCATAGCATTATGTGAGCCAAAGACAGACCTGGGCTGGTTTACAAATAGCAATGGGCATCATTCTTGAAGACTAGAAGAGCTATTTAGACCAGCAATACACCACAGATCACAGTTTGAGAACCACGGTGCTCCAGGTAATGAACAAAGGAAGTAAAATATTCCATTTTGTTATTTGTATTTTAAAATAATGTACACAGTGATAATTTCTTATCTAAACATGTGTTGGTATCTACTAAATCAGTTGATGAATTGCTACTTTCTTTTTCACTCAGAGTAGTTACAAGCAGAAAACAAGACCTTTGGAGGCTTCAGATTTACAGTCATGACCACGTGGAACCTAGGGATTTACTACAGCTGGTAATTTTCTAGATGGGTGGAAAATCTCCTCTGACTAATTGGAGAAAATACTAAGATTTAACCCTGGATGATCCCTTCCCAGACTGGTGTATCAGACACAGGGAACAAACACATTTTCAGTAAGAATTTTAATCTATGTGTCTTTAGACAAGTTAGCTTTTATTATTAAGAAGTTCTGCAGCAGATGTGAATGAAGTACTATCCATATGAGTGAATGATGATGGACTATATACCATACACAGTCAGATGCAGGAGAATGTTTCAATGCCATGTTGCTTAATTTATTATCCAAATACAGTAGAACATTACTAACACACACAAAGTAGAAAACCCAATTGTAAGTGAACACAATTTTTAAAAAAGGACAAATCATTAAGGTGAGTCTCACTCATTCATTTTTGACAAATGTAATTCAACTGTTTAACTTCATGATGTGCTAGTAAAAGTAATGTAGTACATTTTGAAAAAGTTACTGAGTAACCAGAGATTTTCCTTGCAGTGCTCTTTTGTTAAATCCTGAGAAGTAGTGAGAAAATGTATTCTTCTTTTCATTTTAAGGTATGCCAATTAGTGAGGCTCCACTACACTTTTCTTATGGTAGAAAAATTTGCTTAAAAGAGAACTGAATACTAATCCTAGATTTGTTGTCTTATCTCTTCTTTTGTTTCACTACTATATTAAGAAACTGGAAATAAAATATGTTTGAACACCCCCTGGAGAGATAAAGAAAGCACTGTACCTAGGTTTAACTACAATGTTCACCACAACTGCCACCATCCTGATGAACAAAATCAGCACCCTGGCCAGACCAGGGAAATGTGCTCATTTCTGAAAATAGAGAAGGGACCTAAGATGACACTAATTATTGCAATGTGAACAGATATTTTCTTGCTAAGAAGTTCTCCTGGATTATTTGCGATCTATATGTTCATCTTTTCTACCAACGGGATTAACCTTCCTAAGTCAAAGAGAGGAGATATGCCAGTGAGCATCTTGACAACTATTCAACAGAGAACATAGAGTGCAGTCCTGGAACCTAAAAACTCTCCATGTCCGAGATGATTTCCTGTCCGGGTGGATGCATTTTACTGATTAATATTGAGCACCTATTTTAAAAACAGAACAAAACAAATCACAAACAGGACAAATGGAATTTTAAGATTCCAGGAGTGAAATACTGACCTCATTTAAGTCAGTGGGATCAGGATTTCACCCCAGAATTATATATGCTTTTGAAACTTTGCTACTTAAAACGGACGATGATCTAACTTTGTTCACATATCTTCCACTATTCCAGTGTGGAAGAGAGAGAACGCTAGACAGTTATATGGTGGACTTGAACTCCGCAGTAGATTCTATAGCATCCTTATAGTGCCTCAAAAATTCAGTGGTATTTTTAGACCTTTCTTCCTGACACACAGAAATGTTCTATATTAAGGAACTAGTCTAGAACACGAGGATGTTATGTCATCTTGAGCAAGGTATGGAAGAGGTTTAGATTGCTATAAAGATTTTCAAAAGGAACAGTTACAGGTAAATCTGTGCCTCCTTGGTTTCAGTAGAATCTACTGAAGTATTGTCTATACTAATAAAGCTTGAGATCGCTTTTAGCTTCTGGTTTAATGCTTCCTTAAAGGGCAAAATTATCAGTCATCCTGGAAAAAGTTCACTTTATCCACAACAAATTCACAAAGCCCATAAGGACACAACAATGCCTGTCCTACAGCAAGCTGACCTCTGAAAGGGAATTAAGAACTAGACTATTAATAATAAGACAAGTATCTGGATTACACTAAATCACTTGTTTCACTTTCACTAAAGAGCCATGGGAATGTTCCCTCAAAACAGAGTAATTTCTTACAGTTTTTCCAAGAAGGTCCAGGCTACATAACCTCTCTTTGGAAATGCCCACCTGAGATAATGACCACATAAAGCATTCTCTCAGAATCCCCACCAACTTCTTTTCTAGAAAATCTCTAGTACAGACATTTCCTTCAATGGACATAAAAATGCAGAAGGCAACATACAGGTCCATCTTTGAAGAGCCGCTGCTCCCCTCCTCCCCTCATAAAAATCATTTCTCTTTCAGCAGTTTGCTCCAGTTGAAAAAGATTTGGCTAAAGTAGAACTCAGATTGCAAACTGGAGGAAATGAAATATTTAACTGAAGAACAGACTATCCATGCTTGTCCAACCAAGGAATAGATTCCTGAATCTTTCATGTAAAACTGACTCAGTTGGCAACCTCATGTTTCCGACAAGCTGTTCATAGAGGTCCTGCATTTTGATAGAAGTAATCTTGAACCTAAAGAGAATAAGGGGGCTCCTCCCTCAGCTACGAAAATGTCAGACCACTGAGTTACAAGTAGTAGTGTCTTTGTGAGAAATGTACCTCTTTTGTAATTGAAGAGAAGAAATAACCATATCATACTGAGGGGGCAAAAGGATTAAGCTTTGGTAAGATATAAAGGAATCAGAAGTCAGAGATTGTATTAGGTCTGAACACAAACTAAAATCAAGCATCTACCTGCTCTGCCACCCCCCCTCCCCCCCCCCACCACCACCACCCCTCCAAAAGAAAAGTGTATTAAGGAGCATTAAGGAGGCAATGAGGCTGGCTGGGTGAAGAGGGATGGTGCTTGCCTACCAATTCTCTTAAAGCTAGAGTGATGAGAACATCCTGGTCATAAGAAAATAACTTCTATTCATTCCTGACACATCTTAAAAACATTTGACAAGAGTGGACAATGAGCTCTAGCTTTGATTTCATCACAAAATGTGGGAAGGGGGTTTACTCAATACAAAAGGGCATGCAGTGGTCATCAGGAGTCGAAAACTTCCAGTGGTACATTAACAAAGCTTTATGTCTTCTTCTTTTTCCCCTCTTTTACATGCTAAGGAAAAAATAATTCAAAGAAAAGTTGTTACTGTGAATTTACTGTAGTGAAGCACACAGTACACTTGTGTTCCAGGTAGGAAGCCCAACGGCACCAAGTATATTATTTACTATTTGGATCTGCTGACTGACTGAAGAGAAGGATGGTAACCGATTAGTCAGACTGGTGGATCTGAGAGTGTAGAAGGCTCAGCTATTAACTAACAACATAACTTTCATCATTTCTAATTGGATTGTGACTAAATTCCCAGCACTGATAATACCAAAATGAGATCAGAGGGAAAAGTCTCCATATTCCCTTTGCACTAAGATTTAGAACAGCTCTCCCTTGGTGTTGTACAATAGCAGTGACCACCCAAAGACCTATGTCATTAACTTAAGAGACCCATCTCACTGCCTGCTGAACAAGTGTGAGGAGGTTATAACATACACATGAGATGCATGCTGTTTTACTTCTTTACCACCCTCAGCAAGAATGAGATTTCCTATGGAAGAACAGAACTCAAGAGAGAAAACAGTTAAGGGAATTGGGAAGGAAGGTTGACTGGTTTATCTATAAAAAGCAAGATCAGAAATATCCTGATCTTAGGAAAAAACTGACATACGAGACTTAAAAAGGAAGCAGAAGATAAGATTTCTGTATAGCCTTTCTCTTTGTTTACCAGTATCAGAGAAAAGGGATCTATGAATGTTTCAAATTAAGCACTAATATCCAACTAAGAAAATTAAGTCAGTGGATACTTTAGGAATCCCACATGTCCTATCAGAACTCATGTAATCATTCCTGACAGTCATCTCTTGACCCGTTTTTGATAAACAAAGCATAGAGTACTTGAAGTATTTTTCCCCCTTGTTCATCCCATTTTTCACTGGTCTCTTATTTTTATGGTCAGAGGTTAAACTGCTGACCTCTCACCTTCCAGGCAAGGTTTTCCCTCTTCTATAAAAGGTTTTTCACAGTGTGCAGCATTTGGATTAGCCCCTCTCCTCTGGAACAAAAGCTGTGTCTTTGTACTGCTGGTTTGAGCATGGAGTCTGTACATCAGAGGAAGCTGCTCCTACTTAACATTCACAATAACTATATTGTGAGGCCCCACTAAAGCCTAGCCTCTCAATGTCTAGACTTTCATCCAACCAACCAGCAAAGAGAAAATCCTGTCAAGCACTCAACTGAAAATTAACTAAGGTATCCTGTTGTGAACCTGATGAAGATGTTATTTGAACATACGGTAAAACTTTCCATTGTTTAACATAAAGATAAGAGAAAAACTTTTAGAGCCCAAAGCTTTAAACAATCATTGGCACTAATTCAATCATGGGTCAGTAAATTTATTTTACTAGCAGGCAGCTACTGCCCTATGCGCGCCTATAAAACAATACACAGATTATTAAATGACATTTAAACCCCAAGTATTTGGAAATGTATTCAGTCTCAATTTTTATATAATTCAAGGAAACACTAAGGCAAATCAGAATGCAGGATAAAAATGTTCATTTCTTACTATTTTAAACAAAGAGTACGGCATCAGTATCAACGTGGAATATTTCACTGCTATTATTACCTTTAGCAACTGCCACAGTTTGTGCAAAAACTAGAAATATGGCAACGAAGGTTTTTTAAAAGTTTTCATCTACGTATCTCTTGGTCTATACAAGTGACATCTGTTCATTAAACACCATCTAAAGAGAAATATGGGGGGGAGACTGTAAACCTGGGGTACAAATAAATCATGGAATTCTAAAAAAAATTCTGTGATTTAATTATATTTCATTGTAAAACCACTGCATTTTCTACAGAATAAATCATATCCAGAAGACAGAATATTATTTAATTGGATTACTGGTAATACTAATGTAGTCTTCCTTGCTGAGATACTTAAAGCAAACCAGAAAAAAATGAAATCAAGAATGCTTTTGAAAGTATGAATAACTAAAGTAAAAAGAACACTATTCACTCTGCATAAATATATGCATATATCAGGGACAGATTGGCCCAGGGGCTTGGGACATTAACAGCTTCATGGCCTGACAAACAGGGTCTGAGGGATCAGGGGCCACGCCAGGTACACTAGCTGGTGATTGTCTGGCTATGCTGAAAGAATGACAGGAGACATTAGATATGGGTTTAATCAGGCCACAATTTTATTATTGACAGATGTCTGGGACTAACCTGGCGGATAAAAATGTGTACAGTGCAGGTGCAAAATTTATGTCCCTCCAGCAGATTTACTGTCGGGACCTTACCAATTCCAGCCAATTCTGGGGGGAAGAGGGCTTCCACAGCTCCCCCCAATCTATCCAGGTACCTCCAGCAATTCCCTTGCCGGGATCTTATCACTTCCAGCCAGCTCCAGGAGGGAGGGCTTTCACCAGCCCACCACCCCCCTTTTTGTCCACGTCCACAAACCAGCCCAGCCCGCCAGGGGCTTTCCCTGAACAAGTGGCGGCTCTACTTTGAGAACCACTGATCTAAAGAACATTTCTACACAGACTGGCCAAGTCACTAATAACAAGGTAGATTTCTCAAATCAGAATTAACAGCAGTAAAATCAAACCTGCAGCATTACCACACTATATTATTCTCTCAAACTAAGGAGTACTGCAGTACAATGTCATGTACCTTAATCCCTAGAGCAAGTGTACCTTCACATACTAGACATGGAAGTGTCAACATTTAGGGAAGGGAAAATTGAGAAGACCCTATACAGTAGTCACCAGTTCTATGCTAATGTGAGGACTTTCCAAATTTGTGGACTCTCACCAAGTGTATGATCTAAAATCAAGGGAATTCAGACCTACAAATGAAATATGTTTTCATACGTATCTTGGTTTCCATGGATGGGCATAACCACACTGATTTCAGCCAGGCATAAATGCGAGAGAGAGAAAACAAGCAAATCTAGAGCACTGATCCAAGAATAAGGTAGTGGAGGCTAAGCAATTTTTAAATTCTTCCCTCCTACTTATAGTTGTAAATAGGACTACAAAGAGAAAAGAGAACATTAACAAGGCATCAGACTTTGAAAGCAAAATATATAGTAGCTTTTCCCCAATACTTTACATTAACCCCAAAATTCTGTTTCCTATGAAAACCAATTAACAGTACAAGTAGTTTAAAAATATAATGTTGGGCCATGTTTCATTCTGATCCCTTGCTCCAACCCCACTCCAGGAACATGAGAAGGGTTCTATAAAACTGGACTACACCTGACCAAGGCAGATGGACTACCAGTTTTAGTCTTAAAACGGGTAGAAAAGTTGGTTTTGTTTTCATAGTGACATATCTATGGGAGGAAGTTGAGTAAGGATGCATATTTATAATAAGAGTTTGCACTTTGGCTAGGGATATGGTTATGTGGGTGGGCCTCTGATGGAGCATGAGCCCTTTGGAAGGGATTTTGTTATTATTGATGGATTTGCTTGCAGCTCTTAGTTGCCATCAGTCAATATCATTTCACTTGAAAAAAAGGTATAAAGCCTTTTCCAGATCTGACATTTACCCTGATCCTCTCAATGGAATACAATATTAGACTGCTTCCCCCATTCCTTGCCCCTCTGTGCTGGATGGGTGAGAGTAGAGATATGATGTGTGCAGATTTTAATTAGAATGCCATCAGTTGTTATCCAAGGAAAGTGGAGAGAAGAAAGATGTAGAAGAGGGTGCTCTGAACAGCATGGAGGTTCTGATGTTGGCATTGAAACCATATGTGACATTCCCCAGGGTACAATCTGAACCACTGAACTGCTGTGTCACCTTAATTCTCCAGACCAGGATGTCTCTTACACTGCTCTGCTAATGAAAAGCAACCTCTCCAGGGTCTGCTCACAAAGCCATTAGCACGGAAAGGCACACCCAGCAACGTTACATGAATGTTCTTCCAGCCACTCATGAACAGATACAGAGCAACACCAGCATATCCCAGCCTTGCTCCCCAGAAATGTGTGTCTTACACTGTTCAAGGCCCCCCTCTGAACAGTGTAAGCTCCTTACACATTTGTCAGTCCATCAAAGGGTAATGAATATGCAACAGCCTTTGTTAACCTGAGTAGAGATTCCCCGGACACTTCAGCCAAAAGCACACTGGTTTAGATAAACAATTAAACAAGTTTATTAACTAGTGAGAGAAAGAGATTTTAAGTGATTATAACTGATAAAGGCATAAAAGTCAGAACTGATACAAACATTTTAACAGAACAGTGATGCTCAGCAGATTATGGGTTTTCAAATGATACCTCACAAGGCATACTTAGTACAAAATATATCATATGTCACAACAATGTACACAGGCATCAGTTATAATGCCATCAGTTGTTATAAAAGGAAGGTGGAGAGAGGAAAATTGTAGGAGGGGGTGCTCTGAATATCACAGAGATTCAGATGTTGACATTGGAACCATTTGTGATGTACTGATGTCCTTGGCTGCATTCGATGTAGGGAAAGTTGGGAGTTGTTTATACCTCTTATTGTTATTCTTTTTTATCTGTTTTACCAACCAAGTCTCACTGATAGGTGGTGGGAGAGACATGGGCAGGAAGGATAATTTCTAACATAGCTAGGATTGAACTAAATATTTTGAAGCATTCTCTGAATTTTGTTTTATCAACCTAGTCTAGGAGCAGGTGAAGTAGATGGAAGCCATTCTGGCAAAGCCATGGATCTGATGGTTTGGGAATTCCTGGAGCTGTTTATACAGATTTATTCAGAAGCGCCAATCCTAGGCTGTCCCCGCTTGGAAGTAGAATTGAGTATGTCTCTCAAGAAGTTTTCCAGCTATTTCAGTCAGATTCAGACCACACTATCCATTTTTGTCGAAGAGAGCAAATGTGATATCTAATCTGGTTAAACTTCAGCTGATTTTACAAACTGTTTTAATAGTGCTGGGGAAGCTTTGGTCTGCAGCCTGGATACATGTCCCTCAGAGGGAGAAAGATCATGTGCATATCTTTGTGATCAAAGAAATGCAGATATAATTATTATATCAAAAGAAGGAAAATATACTTCTGAAGAAAATCAGATTTGATTTGGCTTCTGCCTCTCACTCACAAATGTACAACAATGAATTTTCAATCACAAAATTCTACTTTTAGTATACAGATTTTTGTTGCTCCTCAAACAATATAGCATCTTTTTAAGAAAAGGTCTCAGTCACAATTTCCTCCCACATACACCCACGCCCAAAATTGCAACAAAAAACACTAAGATAGCAGAAAATAGAGCTGGTTCAACTACATTACAAAGATATTCATTGAGGTACAGAACAAAATAAAGAAACCTCATTTGTAATGTGTTAAACATGCCTTCAGTAAAAAGGTTAGACAAAGCACTAGAAAAACTATACAGGAGAGAACAATCCTGCAGTAGCAAAAGGCTGGTTTGGTTGACCTACTAAGTCTTTTCCACTGAATTGCTATATCATAATTAGGGCCCTACCAAATTCACAGCCATGAAAAACACGTCACAGCCTGTAAAATCTAGTTTACCCTTGAAATCTGCCGGGATGGGCTTGGGGCACCCCAGCCAGGACTCCTACCATGCACTGGGCTCCAGCTGCTAGTCCTGGCAGTACTGGGGAGAGACAGGACTACCTCTTCTCCTGCAGGGTTTGCTCTTGGGGCCTGATTAGCCCCACCTCCGGGAACCTTCCATGGATGCAGGAAGCTCCTCACCCCCACCTCACTTCCTTCCCCCATTGCTCCCCAGCCAAGGGAGGACGGAGTCACAGTACAGGGAACAGCCATGGAGCTTCTTGGAGCCAGGGGAGATTCCTGGAGGTGGGTCTGACCTGGCCCCGGGAGCAGTCGCTGCAATAAAAGAGGAAGTACCATTCCTCCCCAGCCCAACTGCGACTAGCAGCTGGAGCCCAGTGCACAATAGGAGCCCCCAGATGGTGTGCCCCCAGCCAATGGTGCCGGAACCAGGGAGGCCAGAGCCATGCCCCCCACTTTTTAACATGGGCATAGTTTGGAGGGGGGAGGGAAGGGGTGATGTTGCCTCCCCAAACTGCAAGCCTTGGGCAGGCATGGAGCAGTGCCAGCAGGGGCTGTGCTTCGCTGCAGGGGAGCTGAGCACCCCATTGGTGCTGATCCATGCCTACCCGAAACTTGTAGTTTGGGGGGGGGGAGGAGGAATGCCACCCCAGACCCCCCCCCAAACTATACCCATGTTAAAAAGTGTTGGGGAATGGTCCCCGGCCCCCTAGTTTCCAGCACCAGGGCACTTCCATTTCTACAAAGGTTCTGGCGCCCTTGCCTCAAGCCCTGCTCTGCCCCGCCCCAACTCCGGGCCCAGCACTCGGAAGTTAAAGGGGCTTTCAGTTGGCTGTGTGAGAGGAGGGGAACCACAGTGCCCCCCTGACCCTGGGGCGGTCACCCACCCTTTAGGCCATCCCTGCCACCCACCTATACCATGCAACCCTCGCATCTGCACTGCCCACTGCTCTCCAGCTGCCTAGAGCGCAGAAGTAAGGGTGGCAATACCGTGACCCTCCCACAACCATCTTTTGGGACAAGCCGCCCATGATTATAACACCATGAAATTTCAGATGTAAATATCTGGAACTGTGAAACTGACTATTTTTAAAATACTATGATCATTAAATTGACCAAAATAGGTAGGGGTCCCAACCATAACTTATTAACATGACCTGTAATTTTACTTACAAATAGTGTCATAGCCTTGTTCTTACTTCAATTAACAGACAAAATTCTTTTAACTTCATTTTAAACTACTGATCTACAAGCAAATAGTTTGCAAACTGTTTTCATAACCTGATGCAAACTATTTTAGAATACACATTACCCCTAGAACACCAATTATGCACTTAGCTGCTTTTTAAAGTTTTACCTTATATGACTTAGGAGACTAAGTCCTATCTTCAAACTGATAGGCATTTAGAAGCCTAAGTCCTATTGACTGTCAGTGAGATACAAGCTCCTGATTTCATAAATCACTTCTGAAAAATGGGACTTTGGATTCCACACCATTTAGCATTAGAGTGCTGCATGAATTTCTTGATTTATTCTATTTACAGATTTCAGGCTTTGTACAACTTTTAAAAAATAATTTAAGAATGAGAAAATTACTTCAATGTAGTTTTCACCAAGTAACAATTAGTTTTGATCAGAGCTGTTTAAGAAATTTCTGTACGCAACACTACTCAGTTCCCCACAAAAGTTTTAGTGAAAGATAAGTGAACAAGTGGTCTAAAATTGCAACCAAAAAAAGGAAAAGAAATTTAGACATTTTAAACAAATGCATATTCTACTATTATTCTGTTATTACTTTAGATAAAGTTAGAGGCAGCTTTTGATAAGGAAATAAAAATATAATAGGCTCATCACTCTTTATAGTTCACTGGATTATACATCTATTTTAAACTCTAGGCCCTTGTATTTAACATAAAAACATATACATGATTTTTTTTTAAATATCAGCAATCACCAAATATTCTATGTAAAGACATCTGAACCAACACTCAGTCTGAAAAGTTTCAGCATGAATTTATAAGGCCACACAGGGGGAAGGGGCTAGGTGGCACAGTAATTTAGCATACAAGTTCACTTTGAGAAAAGACAATGCAAATCCCAGTTTAGGTCACAAGTAAACATTAGTTCCACAATGTCCTTCAACCCTCCATTTCAGTACATCACGAGCAGTCACATGATTTGTCACAATTGGCTATATCCCTTCACAAGACAACCAGGTCAGGAATGGCACAGGTGTTTCAGGTCAGAACTGAGATATATTAGCAAGGCTACGCAGGGAATCTTACGCAGTACACTTGGCTGCAGAAGAACATTTATTTTTAAGAAATTCAGAGTTCTTTCTCTAAAAACAGATCTTTAATTATAAATCTCACGATGCACTCCTGGAGCAGTGGTTACAGAATACACTGGAATGGATTCCTTACATACAATGTTAAATGGTTCAGTCCACCCCTTCAGAATGCTGAAAGTTTATATGGTAACTTATTTCCTGTAACATATCCACCAAACTCAGATCGTTGGCGGGGAAGCACTCTCTTTCTCTTAGCCACACACTCTGCCCACACTAGTTCCTGCCTGAAAGGGAGTTCTTACAAAGCTGCTTAACTACATATAAATATAATCATGCAAATTAATGTTTAATCACTGACAGCTAAATATATATAGGTGAAAATCTGGCAATTTTATGAATGACTATAAAAATACTGACTTTGAAAGCAGGAGAAGTTTGGTCACTGTGTTAACAGTGAAAATAAATTAACAAATAAGAAGGGAATTAGGGTCTGATTCTGCTCCTATTGAAGTCAGTTGCAAAAGTCCCATTCACTTCAGAGGTGCAGAATTAAGTTCTTAATGAAAGGTGAAATAACTGATAAACTATTCTAGTGAGGCAGGAAAAAAATTATTTATCAAAACATGAAACAACTAATAACTCCCAACTCTGGAAAATATAGAATCTATTTTAGTGCATGTGTCGTTCTGATTTCTGGTAAGAGAACAAGAATGCAGACTCCATGCACTCAGTGCTTCTGAGGTGAAAGAGTTTAGGTTGTTATTTTTTTAAATCTACTCTCCCTGATGCTGTTCTGGCTAACAGGATCCAGGTGAAGCTTTTTCCTTTTTTTCAAGTCCAACAAATAGTTCAAAAACACTAGTGTGTGACCTGCATCTCTTATTTTTAAAATGCTTACCAGAATGAAACTGCAATTATAGGATATCAGGTGACGATGAGGAATTCTCACTAGTGTTATACAGAGATCAACAGCTACAGATTCTCTGACCCTTTCTGAGATAGACTGGGGCTATGGTGTAAAAGGGTTGAAAAATTGGCGAGCGCTCTTAACACGCTCTTTGACTTGGTTTTTATTATTATTTATTATTTGTATTACTGTAGCACTCAGGAGCCTTACAATATCTGATTTTATTGTGATTACTTATTATGGATATACTTATTCTAAGGTCTTATCTAAAACAGTGTTCATTCCACATTTTGAGAAGGGGGGTGGACAAAGGGTGGAAAATGGAATTAGCAACAGAGCCAGCTGAATTATTTGCAGATTAATGGAAAACTTGCATACATATTTTCACTTTTAGTTGCGCAGTGTTTATGGGCAACAAAATAGTTAATTTATTCTTGAGGTTTTTTTACATGCTGAAACTGCCTAGTCTGACATAGGGCTGAAAAACAGGATATTCATACAACTTGTTAAGTATCATTACCACCATTTTATACCTGAAACCAAGAAACCTAACTGACCACTTCTTTGAAACAGCAAGTCAACGTTAAGAACCAGGATTAAAACTAAAGTCTCCCTATTCCCAGTCCAATGCCAATTCAAAGTACAGTGCCCATCAGACAAGTCATTTAATCCCTTTGAGCATCACAAAATTGGTGAGAGGGAGCAGAAAGGTGAGTGGCTTCTCATTAACTGTTTTTGTTCTGCCTGCTGGTCTGTTTAAAAAAATAACATCCTTAGGAGGCCCAAAACAGACAGTAATCAACATTAATATAAATGAGGGATATAGAACTCAAAGGATCTCCAAATAATTCATCAGAAGATTAATTCCTACATGCATTGTACCCCAACCCATGTTTACAAAGTAGGCATTACAGATACAAGTTAGATCAGAAATGTAGAGCATCCCCCAGCCATCTCACTTCTACAAATGTTATGGACCTGTCCAAAAATTAAGTGCTTTTGAAAGAATTTAAGGATTAATGGAGTTTTACACCTGTTTCATGAAATGGATATTCTTGCAACAATTTCACATCCCAATTTAACTACAACCCTTGAATTCCCAGAAAATAACTGATTTTGAATGTTTTTCCTGTTTTGATTTGAATGAAACTTAACAGCTCATACAGATCTATGGGTAAAGAATGGTGTCCCTAGCCTCTGATTGTCAGAGGGTGGAGATGGATGGAAGGAGAGAGAGCACGTGATCATTACCTGTTAGGTTCACTCCCTCTGGGGCACCTGGCATTGGCCACTGTCGGTAGACAGGATACTGGGCTAGATGGACCTTTGGTCTGACCCAGTTCGGCCGTTCTTATGTTATAAATATTCCTAGCTTATTTGATTTTTAATATAACCCTACAAGTGTTCTTCCAACATCTAAAACATGCCACAGTTTGTCATTTGTCATTCTGAGATTAATTTCACCACAAAGTAGCAATTTATGAACTGTGTATGTACTGGAATAAAATAAAGGAAGTGTGAAAACAAATGCAAGTAAAGTAGCACTCAAAATGGAAAACATTCATTTGCTGACGTCCCATTTTGTTATTATCTAGTACAATTTAAACAAGAGTTAACTTACCTTAATATTCTTGCTCCTAATGTTGCTTTCAGTTAGATGACTATGAAAAGAAGTAATGAGTAATAAACAGAAAAGACATGGGATATTTTAACATTAGCTCCAAGTAACTACATTCAGTACTGGGAAACTGCTTACAAAAATATACTATACGCTGGTGTTACTCATGCATTTCCAACCTTAATCATCCATTTCCAGTAAAGCGCTACTCAATTGCAAACAACAACACAAACAGTTTTTGAAGAGATAATCAATGCTTATTAATAGTAAAACTTATGAATCTGGCCTATAACTTGCTATACTGTACTACTGATAGCACAGGGAGGTGGTGCTCAGGAATTCAACGCAGCAGAGTGCATGCAGGATTACTGATGCCTCCCTTCATCAGCATTTCAGGGGAATCCTAACCATGCTCCTGCCCAGAATCATCCCATTTCAAGTTTCTCTGGACCCTGCTGTCTCCCCTAGCCCAGCAAAAGTTAGGTTATGCTCACTTTATGCAGCCATACCTTTCCCTCCTCATTTCCTTTCTGTCTGGTTCAACATCATTTAAAGTCAGCATAGATCCAGGACTGACTCTCGCCCGCACTCTGCCCCCCCTACCCCTCCCCCCGCCCCACCACAGCATGCATAAAGCTAGTGTAGCCAAGACAAAATGAAAATAAGTATGAGGAGAGGCGGCTGGGTTAGAGCAGAACAATCACAGAATAATAATCAGGGTTAGATTTGAAAACACGACCTTGGGCTGAAAGTTTTTGTATCCTAGCTCTAATTACTGAGCCATCTAGCCTCCTAAATTAGGAGCATATTTCATCTATTGTTTTAAAAACTCTTTTCCTTGTTGACTTATTGTGATCCAAAACTGACTTGCATACTTCCTGCTGGTATTATATTGCAGCCTAAATATAAACACTTTGTACTACAATGTTTCTACTATCTCCGATGGATTCCCTGAGTATTAGAATTACCCTTTCTTTCCTGTGGATGAGAATTATTATTTGCTAGAATTAAACTGTATTTTATCCATCCAGCAGTTCATTACTTTATCTTCCATAACTTTGTTGCATCTCCTAATTTGCGTAATCACATTATTTATAATTTTGGTGGTTGTTATAACTTAATTTTACCAAGTGCCTTCTCCTGATTTCATTTTCAACCACCTATGTAGATATTTTACCAGATGTTTTGTACATCCCCATCCTTCAAAGCTTCCCATTAGTTGTACCTAGTGTGGTCTTTCTACCATTCAAAATCAGTTCAGGAGCTTGAAATATCTCTATTTCAAACACGTCTCATATTTCTTAGTGTTCCACATGTTGAAAGTAGAAAACATATAGACTTCTCTATATATATTGGTACAAATGCAATACTACAATCATCCTAGCATCTAGGCACAATATTTAAAAGCATAAACTATATAAGAGTGTTTTATATTCTTAATTCTATGTGTCGAGTGTTATAACACTGTTTGACTTTAGGTCTACTGATTTATATTCCAACTGTAGTTTCTAAATGGTATTTTATTGCAACTCCCAGTAATGGATTGGTTTTGTTCTGTCATAGCGTATGAGCTTAATTTAGCATATCTTTTGCAGAGTTGCAAAGTGTTAAATCTATTTTTTCTTTTTGTTGCTCCATATGATATAACTTTTTATATTCACATGACATAGATTGCTGGAATGTGCATTGCAAAGACTTGAACAAATAATATTGGAGTGAACATAAGTCAGTAGGAAGGTACTTCCCATAATCCGGTGAGTGTTAAATACTCCCTTGTTTAATCTCAAAGTAGGTTGTCAGTGTTTGTTCCAGGATTTGGATTAACTTCTAGTCTGCAAGTACAGATGTATCATAGCATGTATAATATATAGTGCTCTATATATTCAAATCCTGAATATTAGCTAAATGAAAGTGATGCATCCTATACAGACTAATGAGTGTTCATTTGTTATTGGGTCCTGGGTATGACCGTAAACTGCATTCAAGTGGAGGCCCTGGTGACAACGTGGTGGGGCTACTTGTGGCAGGGTAGCTCTTATAAAATACCACAATGATGCAAGCTTCTGCGTAAGGTGAATATAGGGTGTCTCAAAACCCTAGCCCCCACTGCCTTGTGGGTATTCCTTGGCTGGAGTAAGGCTAAGGGACATCACCCTGACAGAAACGTGCCCTCGTATTAGTCAGTCAGCAGCAGCTCTAATCTGTTGCTCTCTGGCAGAAGATACAATCCTTAAGGCACTGAATGTCTGGACTCAGTCTGGCCTTCGGACACTGTCTCAATGGTCTAAAGGGAGGATGGTAGGTCTAGGGCAGCCTCCACTCCTCCATACTCTTGCCTAGGTATACACATCAAAGGTCTTGAACACATGGATCTGCTAAATTTGTAAAAAAAACTGTGTCGCTCTTGAATTGGGCTTGTCTGCCATAAGCAGACTCATCAGGTACCGGATTAGACCTCTTATGCATATAGCATGATCCAGTTTGGATAAATGGTTGCCAATCAATCATTTGTCAAAGAAGTTTTATTTGGTTTATGTTTACGTATAGTAACAATTCTAGAGCAGCATAAGCATTATATAACTTTGACCTCAATATGAAAACCCAATAATATGTATATAGTTGCATCCAGATGCACCATTCTTTAATTAAAATGCAGCCAGCAGTGTATGTTATGGGATGTGAAGTAAACAATAAAGCCCCTTCCCAGATTTACACAAACTCCATATGTGTTTAGGTTAGGGTCTAAGTAGATCTGGTTTGGACCTAGAGGTGGCCCAGATTCCTACATAAGTGTAAATGGGAAACAACCATACACATTAACACAACATTTACAGCAGGCTCTAACTCCAGGCTGAAGGTCAATGTTAAGACAAATCATGACTCACCTAAAGGGTCAAATTAATTTAGGCTTTAACTTTAATGAAGTCACTAGTGACAAAGTTGATATTCAGGTAAACTAATAATTTTTAAATTCCAAGTCATGACTTTTGGGGGGCTCACTGCATATATAGCCTAATTTCAAGCCTGGATACAGTTTCTCCCTGTGCTATATGTTTAAATGGGCTATCAAGCATTTGAAAAATAGGACAGTATACATCAAGTAAATTGTCTGGTCTGTCCAACCACAAGTCAAAATTCCTATTACATATTCTATTTGAAGACAAGTGTCTGGTAAAATAAAAAATCTGGATTATTTACAGACTTTTTTCCCTCTGATTAAGTAAGTGCTTCAGACATTAACATTAATGTAATTAACTTTTAACTTGTTTGCTTCAGCATCAAATGGTTTTCTCTTTCCCCCTAGTCTGGCTCCTGCAGGAATCGTACAGCCATAGGATACAGGTACTCCGCCCCAGCTCCCAAAAGAGGTGTGCAGTAGATACCACAAATAGGGACTTTGTGAGAGCTAATGCTGCTACTTAGAGATTCCCACTCAGAAATCCACAGAGTGCTACTGCTCCAAAGTGCAACTACTTTCCTGTTCCATCCCAGCTCTGAAAATCTGTCAAGTCTGGACAGCATAGAGGAAATTCTGTATGTTTTGAGGAAGTAGGATGGAGGCTTTGGCGCTACATCCTCCTTCACATGGCTTCAGAGAACTCTGCAGGTTTCCAGCATTCCAACTTATTTGCTCTAAACCTGCAGAGTAGACCACATAACAAGAAAGCAAAGGGAACTCTGATTCTCCAGCCACATACACTGCAAGTATTTGGGTTTTCTGTGGGTGGACTATGGAAAGGCTCGCAAGGTGAAATCTACTAGATCCAATCCAGAGCATGTAACTGCAGCAATAGCCCCTTCACAGAAGCTGAATGAGATGTCGGAGCTATTGGCCCTCTCCAGCTTTCTATGCCAATCTATCCAACCACATCAGAGATGTAAATACAACCCCCTCAGGCCTTTCTGCCAAGACTCCCCTTGCACAGCTCTAATGCAGGGTTTAAGTGGCATGGATGGCTAGTGCAAAACACACCACATGACAGGTGAATTTCACCCTCAGTGGACAGAGAATGAAATGTTTCTTTGGCAGGAGGAGGAAGGATTTGGACAATGGAAGCAAGAGAGGCAAAATTACAAAGCAATCCAAATTTTTCTGAAGAGCTTGTAATGTCCCATTAGTTGTCTACAGTCACAGAATAGACAGAATTTTTTTTTAGGTAAATAAACTTTACAGCCCATTCAACTACTTTTGAATATAAATCAGCACTATGGGATTGTATGATTCATATCGGAAAGAATCTACTGATCCAGACTTATTTTTGTGGAGTTACATGAAGATGATGTAGCAATAGTAACAAGGAGCAGAGAGGAGAAAGTAAAATAAGATGAGCAAATCTGCCTGTCCTACCAATATTTAGCAACAGCCATGATGTTTCAACAAGTGGAAAATTAATATCACTCAGTAAGGCTAAACTTTCAGTTTTTTCCTTTACTGTTCTCCAGCATTGTCAGAATTTATTATTTAGAATATAATTTATTCAACAAATAAATGTCCCTATGTTTCTCATAGTAATTGTAGTTTGTAAAAATACTAATTAGTTAATACATTGCAACGAGGCTTTTCCCCATCTTTATTCATGCTTTGGGTCTCAGTAACACATTTGACATTACAGACCTCCAAACTGTTATTCTATATGTAGGATCTAGACTGTAATTGATATACTTCTACTTCAACTGAATACTCTTTCCTTTTATTCCAAGAAATTGCCTTGGTCTGCTCAATGACATGAGACTTCTGCATCTGGTTAATCTGAAATAAAGAGCCATTTATTTTCCATGCAAAAATAATATGCACTACTTATATTTTTTTAAATAAGTTTTCATGAATCTATGTTTATGCAGTCTAAAGGCCTATATAAATGTAAATGCGTTCCGCTTCCACTTCACCCATCCAAATTATTATTTTAAACTATGGTAGGAAGTGGAATGTCAGTTACTGAGAGTCAAATTCTGTCGCAGAGCTGTGTAACTCCTGTTAACTGGAGTCACTCCAATCTTCCACTGATGTAGCTGAAATTCTGGTTAACAGAAAATAGGGTTAAACAAGATTTCTTGTTTTTATGACACTGAAAGTCCAATCTGAAAAGCGAAACCCAACTAAAAATTGACTAGTTACTGGTCATCTGACTAAATCCAATAAATCACAGAGGTTAAGTTTTTTCCCATAAAGATGACAGCCCATCAGTAACTGTGAAAAAGTTAAGACTTCTAGGGAGCCTTGTTTGATACAATGCTGCCTTTATGCAATTTGCTTGACAATCATTCACTACAGAGTAGTATATTGTATTTTAAAACAGACGGAACAGCTAAAAAGGAAAGTGTTTGTGAGATAACTTTTGCCATCTGAATTTGAAAAGACTAGATCAAGCAGGTACAAAGTTCATTTATGAAAGATCAGTTCACGGAAACATGAACTTCCAGTGTCGTCATGGGGCCCCAATTCTCCTCTCACTTAAACTGGTTTAAAAATAGTTAATCTCCAGTAATTTCAAAAGAGTTATTCCCCATTTGAGTTTCTGGACCAAACCTTTAATCTTATATTTTTGTGAATGAGCTTTGGATGCCCATTTGGGTAAAATCTGTACCTTGATCATTAGAATTGGAGGATTTATTTCGTTTTTTTTCATTGTTAAAATACAAAATGTAACAGTGAATTTCCTATGAGGTCTGTGAAGGCAGTAGCAACTATCATACAAGACAAAGGAGTTTGCTAGCTCTTACACAGGGGTTTGCTTATTCAATATCACACAATTCTTATTTAAAAGGAAGATAGTCATCATCAGCAGTAGCCTGAGAAATTCCTGCTGTAAGCGCAAACTTTGTTTTTCAAACAACATTTCAGTTTATTCACAGAGGGAAGTGGCTTTTTTACCTTTTGTGTTCACCCCAACAAAATGAAATTTTGAATATTTTTCCTTTATTCTGAATAAGTAATACCGTATCTTTGATTACATTTTGGAATGCTTCACAGTGACTTTCTTGGTACCACTAACGTTATGAAGAATACTGGAGTCTCAGTAGAGTCCAAATAAAGCTTTTATCAGTTCAGTTTACAATTATTCTTTTCAGTCAAGGAATCTCTCACACATTCATGACCAGCTAATTAGGCAAGCTGCTGACCCTTACCCATGTTTTGATCACCTCACGCATTTTTTTTTTATCTCTATGGCCTCCTGATAGTTATTTGTAAACTACAATACATCCAGAACCCATGAGTCTACATTTCAATTTATTCTAAGTACAATACAATGCATCAGGCCAGAACTGAGAAAAAAAATGGGAGGAGAAAAAATAGTGAGAATTCTTTATTTACTACACGTACTAGTTCAGTTGTATTTCCTATTACCGGTTTTTAGTACTAGCATGGACAACATTTAGATGTTGTGAATATTTATGGACTTGATCCTCCAGGGACAGAGCACTCAGTCCCTGATCCAAAGTACAGCACTTTTAGCATGTGAGTAGTCCCACTAACTTCAAGTGAGACCACTCATCATTAAAGTTAAGCACATGCTTAAATGCTTGGTTGGATTATGGCCACAGTGCTCAGCACCTTTAAGAATTAAGCACCTAGCATCAGAAGGCTTCATCAGCTGTCACATGATCATTTTCTTCTAGCAGTTAACTATAAAGTGACAGACAAAGCACATTGAATTCAGCTGAGGAATAAGCAGCAGCCAATGAATTGCTAAGGAACTAAAATTCTGTTTACATGAAAGTGTTCTTGAGGGAGAAGAAATCCTGAAAATATACCCCCAGCAAAACTGCCTCTATACAAGAGTATTTTTCAGCATTTCCCACAAGCTGTCATTATATCTTTAATTACTATTCTCAACTCTAAATGCTAGGAACAATACAGCCTGATATTGATCATCACAACTATACTACTTAAATCACCTTTTTGTTCCCATTAAGTGAGAGACATCTATTAGTTTAGGAACAAAATGTGATCTGCTATAAAACACTGGATACTAGCCTCTGAATACAAAGTTTTAAAAAAGGAAAAATAGTTAACCTTTATACAGGATGCACAGTATTTTGTACTTCACTATTTACTCCTGAGGGCATTTTGTACCAAAAAATTAAAAATTCTATGCACAATATTTTAAGATTCTGTAAAATTCTGCAAATGTTATTTGTCAAATAAAGGTGGAGGCTCCAGCATGGCACTGGGGAGCACAGGCCACTGGCTGCACAGAGATGGGAGATCACTGTACAGCTCCCCCCAGTGACACAGACTCAGCAGTGAGGCTGCACCCAACCCTGACACAGTGCAAGGAGCGGGCCTGCGGGGGGATCTGGATGCACAAGGGCTTGTTGGGGGTTCTGGGTACAACAGTAATGGGACTCTGCAGAGGGGTCCAGGTGAAGGTGGTTGGGGCTCAGCGGGGCGGGGGGCGGTGTCTGGATGTGGAGGAGAATAGAGCTTGGCAGGGGAGTCTGGGTGTGGGGGGTTCAGTGAGGGGTCCAGATGATGGGGAGTGGGGCTCAGTGGGGTGAGGAGCCAGGTGCAGCTGGTTGGGGCTCGGTGGGGTAGGGATCCGGGTGGCTCATCAGGGTAGTCCAGATGCAGGGAGAGTGGGACTCATCGGGGGGGGGGGGGTGAGGCTCAGTGGGAGGGTCTGGGTATGACGGGGCCTGGAGGCACAGGTGTTGGGCAGATGGGGAAGCAGCTTCTTGTACAGGGATCCCTCCCCCTGCAGCTGAGGAGTAATGAGCACAGGAAGCGGGGTGTGGGGAGTTTGCAGAGCTTCCTGCAGCCTTGTGAAAAATCTGCGGGTGGGTCTGACCCAGCCATGAATGTTGTGCAGGGGGAAAGAAGTTCCGTCCTCCCCAGCCCAGCCAGGACTAACAGCTGAGCCCAGCTCAAGATAGGAGCTACCAGCTGGGTCTTCCCCAGTCACGCTTCCTTCCCCACAGTGATTTACCTCTCTGCCAGCTGCCTTAGGCACGCAAAACATACTGCTGGGGAGGGGTACATGACTGTTCTTGTGGCTTCCCTTTGCTTCCCCGACAGAAAATCATTTTTCTGCAGGGAAGCAAAGAAATCTGTGGGGTGACATACATTCTGTGCATGCGCAGTGGAGCAGAATTCCCCCAGGAGTAACTATTACAGAACCATCTTATAAACTGGCTCATAAATCTCATTTACTCCTATTATTGATCACAAAGGCAAGTAAATTGATGTTTTTTTGTATGAAGGGAGGAAAAAACAAACAGTGACAATATAATAAGAAAAAACACAAAGATAATTATAAAATAAACTATAGTCACTATAACATAAAACAGTATTTTACACTGTTCTTTGTTTTATGCTGTAAGAAAACTCAAAAAAACAATGCAAAGACAAACAGCCACAGGGAGCAAAGGAAAGAGGACAAAGACCACACACACAGTATGTCACAGCAATGGCCAGAGCCAGATTAGGTTACAGGCATTATAGGCCCATTCTAGGGCCCCAGATCAAGAGGCAGATGAGATCAGAAATTCAGTATTCGTTTTAAAAACATGTTTCTAGCCCTCATGGATGCATAAAAAAGCTTGAAAATGTGAAACAAGTGTAACTGATCCCTGTCAGAGTCTGCTCACAGCCTGAAACAATATCTCCAAGAGATGGGAACTGCCCCATTCATCTTAATTCTACACTTGTGCCACCTCAAGGAAGGGCAGGTCCATGGCATTAGGGTGGGGGCCCTGGGCACACCATCTGAAGTGTGCCAAGAGCCCTGAATAGCCTTAATTTGGCCCTGGCAATGACACCCATCCGTAACTATCTCCAGCACTGGTCCAGCAGCACATGCAACCATCAACAAGCAGTGGACTGGGAACCCCACTGTGTGATTTACCTATCAGTAGGCACCTAACAAGAAGCTTAGCCTGAAGGACATGAAGAGGTTATAGTCCAGGGGCGGGCAAACTTTTTGACCTGAGAGCCGCATCGGGTTTCAGAAATTGTATGGAGGGCCGCTTAGGGGAGGGGATCGTGGCCTGCCCCCAACCCAAACACCCATCCCAGGACTCCTGCCTAATCCAACCCCCCTGTTCTCTGACTGCCCCCCCGGGAACCCCGCCCCAGCCACACACACTCTGCTTCCTGTCCCCTGACCGCCCCTGGAACTCCTGCCCCTGATTGCCCCGCGCCCCATCCAACCCCTCCTCTCATTCCTGACGGCCTCCCCGGGACTCCTGCCCCATCCAACCATCCCTTCTCCCTGTCCCCTGACTGCCTCTGGAACCCCTGACCCTGACCGCCCCTCGCACTCCCATCCAAACCTCCCTCTCCTTCCTGACTGCCCCCCCCCAGGACCCCTGCCCCCATTCAACCTCCCCCCCGTTCCCCACCCTCTGACCACCCCGACCCCTATCCACACCCCTGCTCCCTGACCACCAGTCTGAACTCTCCTGCCCTCTATCCAACCCCCTGCTCCCTGCCCCTTACCGCACTGCCTGGAACACTGGTGGCTGGCGGGGCTACAGCCACACCGCCCAGCTGGAGCCAGCCACGCCACCTGGCTGGAGCCAGCCATGCCGTCGCCATCACGCAGCACAGGGCACCGGGTCAGGCCAGGCTCTGCAACTGCGCTGCCCCAGAAGCTCGCAGCCCTGCCACCCAGAGCATTGCGCCAGCGGTGGAGCGAGCTGAGGCTGCGGGTAAAGGGTAACACCAGGGGAGGGGTCAGGGGCTAGCCTCCCAGGCCAGGAGCTCAGGGACCAGGCAGGAGGGTCTTGTGGGCCGGATGTGGCCCATGGGCCGTAGTTTGCCCACCTCTGTTCTAGTCCGAAGAGTGGTAGCAATAGACAAACCGGATATGCATCATATCAACATTCTTTAGCGGTTGTGAATTCTTCTTCTGGAAGTAGATTAGAGAAAGAGGTATTTAAAATGTTACTGTTTCCTTTCCTCCTTTTGGTGGAGTATGTTTCTGTGCTTTATAATAGATTTATACTCAGTTTCCGCATTTCAGTTTTAATTATCTATATCAGGGGTCGCCAACCTACAGCACGCAAGCCGATTGTGAGTGGCACGCTGCTGCCTGCCGCGGTCCCGGCCCCCAGCCCCACTCAGCCCCCCCGCCCATCGCTCTCCCCTGCAGGGGCAGGAGGCAGAAGCTTGGTCCTGCGGCAGCCAAGCTTCCCCCTTCCCCTGCTTCTTCTCCCCAGCGTGGTGCTTTCCTGCCCTGTGAGCCGCAGGGCAGGGGGCTGGAAGGGATATGCCCTGTTCCACCCCCTTCCCCAAGGCCCCATCCCTACCTCTTCTCTGCCTCTTCTAGGGAGCAGCGAGCACACTGCCACTCCTCCCCCTCCCCCTCACAAGGCCCATCAGCTGATTACCGCAGGGAAGGAGAGGAGATGGGGCAGGAAAGCAGCACACTGGGGGAAGAAGCGGGGGAGGGGGAAAGCTTGGCTGCCGCAGGACCAAGCTTCTGCCTCCTGTCATGAGCCGCTCAGGGCAGGGGGCTGGGAGCACCCCCACGAGCCGAGCACCCCTGCCCTGACCCCTGAACCTCCCCCCCCACACCCAGCCTTCTACCCTGCACCCCCACACACCCCCAGCCCTCTGCCCTGACCCCTGAACTCCCCACACACCCAGCTTTCTGCCCTGTACCTCCCACACTCCCCAGCCCTCTGCCCTGACCCCTGAACCTCCCACATTCCCACTGCCCTGACCCCTGAACCACCCCACACCCTCACTGTCCTCTGCCCTGACCCCTGAACACCTCCCCCAGGTCTGGGGTCCCGGCTGCCAGCCCCTTGCCAGCCAGCATCCCGGCCGCAGGCCCCACTCCCGCTGCCGGCCTAGGTGAACAGAACCCCAGGCTGGCAGCACGCTGAGCAGGCTGGCGGCATAAGATCAGCATTTTAATTTAATTTGAAATGAAGCTTCTTAAACATTTTGAAAACTTTGTTTACTTTACATACAACAATAGCTTAGTTATAGAATATAGACTTATAGAGAGAGACCGTCTAAAAAATGTTAAAATGTATTACTGGCACGCGAAACCTTAAATTAAAGTGAATAAATGAAGACTCGGCACACCACTTCTGAAAGGTTGCCTACCTCTGCTCTATATCACAGCAAAGTAATTTTGGTATTCAAGTACATCACACAGAGCAGGCCTATACCATCCACATGTTGTACACTGTAAAAAGAAAAACAAATAACAAACACAAACATCACTGCCCTTTTTCAAAGGCAAAATTCTGATGCTATATCTAACAGCACAGGGGTTTTCCAAAATATGGGTTAGTTTTAACAGAGATTCAACCAATAGAACAAATAGAGTAAACAAAAGCTCTTGGTTTGGGTAATGTCTAGGGTCAGACGCAAAACTCATTTAGAATTCTGAGTCTATTAGAATGAAAGCAGGATCAGAACTGTTAATCATCCTTCATGTGTAGTACCAGTCACCCCTGAACTGAATTGCAGTACAATGAACCGAACTGCGATAGTTAACATTTACTGACAGTTATTTTCTAGTTTGAATGTCGGGGAAAACTGCTGTATCCCAGCTACCACTGGTGGTGGTAACTCAATCTTTTGTCTGACTTTCTCATGGTTATGATCTTTAGTGAAACATCCTAATTATGATGACCAGTGCAGACTGCCTTACCTAATGAAAGTTTACAAGAATGTAATCTAAATAACAGAGAACTGCCCAAACCAAAGTGCCATTTTCAGGCATAAGTTTGCAGCCTGAGCTTCTCCCCACAATGGGCTAAATCTAGGTACCCCAAACTTTGGAAAAATCTGATTCACATCCAAATTTTGAAGCCCTAAATTCAAGTATGCAAGCTGAGATCCAGAGTTTTGGTTCAGGACCATCTCCACTAAGTACAGGGTATTAATAAAACCACCTTTCAACAGAGAATCACAAAGTGGTTTACAAAAGCAGGCAACGTGTGTATAAGCTGCTCGCCTGCCTCTCCAGTCCAGGAAGGACTGATGTAACGCCGACAGACCCCAGTCGTCGGGGGGTGGGATCGAACCTAAGCCCTAGGCTTAGTGCATGAGCCTCTACCGCATGAGTTAAAAGCCAACTGGCTCTTAGCTAAAGCTGTAGAACAGACTCATTTAACTCTCTCTAAGTGGTCTCGTTGCCACTAGATGGGACAGAACACCACACCCAGAAGGTATGTGGGTTACACTGATCCCATACCTAAAATCTGGGTCAGTGTAACCCACATACCTCTTTCACAATGCGTCAGCTTTATTTCTTCATAATAAAACAATTCAATGCAAGTTTCACGTATAAACCCCATCTTTTCCCCGAACGAGGATCTTCTGAAGGGGGCTATATATCCCCGAGGCCCTTCATTTTTGGTTTTTGATTAAAATTTCCCAGGAATTTATACGTGTTTATTTTAAAAAATTTAAAATGGGTGAAAACTGTAAAAAACAAAGACAAAAGGGCAGAGGGCAATGAGATTGGGGTGCCCTGTACTCACAGGAGGTAGTGGGCAGAGGAGCGAGGGGATCCTTCTGCTTCCTGCGGGGCTGTCACTGCAGTGGTTGGGTGGTCTCGGCTGCTGCAACCCAGCTCCCTGCCCACCTCACTACCCCACTGTGCAGAGGAAACAGGTGAGGCCACGCTGATGGTCCAGGGTCAGGAGGCCGCTCTACCCAGCAGAGAAAGTAAACCGGGTCTATTGCCTGGTTTCCCACCCATCTCACTCCCCCACTGTGCCGTGGAGAAGCAAGACAGACAGGGAGGCACATGATAGGGAAGCAAGATTGGCAGGGACCCCCTCAGCTGCTAGGACCTGGCTCCCTGCCCCTGTTGCTCCCTACAGTGCAGCAGCAGCCACCTACCACCCGTTACCCTCCTCTGTGCAGCGGGGACTCTGCACGGAGGTAGCTGGGTTGGGGAGTTCCAGCACTTGCAAAATCCAGGTAAAAACTTAGTAACCTGAATATTTTTTTTCAAAACCCAGGAATTTTTCATGAAAGTTGGGTAGAAAACAAAAACGAAGGCTCTTCCCTCTTGCCCACAGGTTCACACTTATCGGGTGCTTTCTTGTGAGTCACCCTGCTTCTGTGCCTGCCACAGGAGCCAACCCGCTTTCTGCAGCTCTCCACCCCAAATGAGCCACTTGCTGGCTTTTATCGCCACCTAAGCAATCTGAGCTAGGAGACAGCTAATCGGTCATAGGTGAGGCCAGGCCCAGCTTCCCTTAAAGGGCCAGATGCCCTGTAAAAATGCCCATTCCAGCAAGGACCATCTTTTGTTCTGCGTTTGTACAGTATCTAGCACAGTGGGGTACTGGTTCATAACTAGGGCTCCTAGGCATTATAGTAATACAAATAAGAAACAAAATAATAGTAATATCACAGATAAGGAAACTGTGGCACAGAAAAATTAAGTACCCTACTCCAGTCAGTGGCAGAGACAGGAATAAAATCTACACCACCTGACTCCCACTGCTGCTTGAGTCCATGTACAAGAATATCTTGCCTCCCTAACACCCATCACTTCAAGCTTAGTGAAACTCACTTGAAGCTTCCACAGGAATAATATACAGATATACATACACCTCTACCCCAATATAATGCTGTCCTTGGGAGCCAAAAAATCTTACTGTGTTATAGGCGAAACCGCACTATACTGAACTTGCTTTGATGCGTCTGAGTGCGCAGCCCCTCCCCCACGCCACCCCCCACCCCGGAGCGCTGCTTTACCGCGTTATATCCAAATTCATGTTATATCGGGTTGCGTTATATCGGGGTAGAGGTGTACTAACACCTTTTCAACGTTATTTTTATATATAGCATCTAGGAGGCCTCAGCTGAGACCAAAGTCCCAATGAGATAGGCAGTATGCAAACTCATAGTAAGATAGAGTCCCTCCCACTCAAAGAGCTTACTAAATTCCTAATATAGAGTTAACTTCAGAATCTTTGCCTTTTCATCCCATTCCAAAATTCTCTATTTCAAATGTCAATGCAAATGGACAAAAGTTTATAGCCAATAATTTAGTGTTAGAGCAGTTGTTTACTTAGAGTGTGCAGACCTAAGCTTCTATCAATAAACAACATTATTTTCATCGGAGAATCCTGACTCTTTGTATCAAGGGGTTATTACAAGACAAGGTCTCCTATGCAAAAAGAGACTACTTTATACATTGATCTTCAAGTGGAAGTATGCACAAGTTGCTCTTAATATACAAAAGTTCTTTAAGCAGTAAAAGCACTAATTTGCTTTGAAAAAACAATTTTAGTTATTTAAAAAAAAAAAAACACTCTCCAGTACTTTGTACTGGCAAAATAGCTTTTATAGTAGTCTCTTTTGTAAATTTTGGAATGCAAAAGCATAATTTTATTTATTTATTGGATTTATATATAGAACTACCTATCCCAACAAAATTGTGTGATAGATACACCTAGGACATCACCAGGCAATATCACAGCTGGGAAATAAACAAATTAAAATAACACTTCTGTGATTCAGAGAAGAAACATGGCATTCCACTCTCTTCAATGGATGGGGAGACAGAGAGAGACTTATGACTGTAGACAGGATTTGTAAACCTTAAAATCAACATAAATTGTTATAGTAAAATACATTTTAAGTCGGTACCGAAAGTGAAAGAGAAGCCTTTAAAGTTACACTTGAAGAGCAAATGTACTGAACTATCACTATAACAACTCTCCTCAAAGAATGAAGTCCAACTTAGAGCAAGCTTTCTTTCTAAGATGGACTGTGAAGTGTGTGGGCAGAAGTATGCTGACACTAGCTGAGGAAAATATGCCGTCAAACTCTTTAATGCTTCTGAACACAGAAGTTTAAAAGCTAGCAAATGAACAGAGCTACCTCAGATATCCAAGTACTAAAATGAGACAAATTCAACTTAAGAAAAAAAGCAAGAACTGCCATGTTTTACTCAGGTTGACCCTACTTCTATATGTTTGCTATCTTTGGCTCACACGTTAATATTAATGTACTTAAATACATACTGGCCATCCTATTAAAAATCTACAAAATAGTTCTCTTCATGACAAATTAATATTTATGCTTCCTAACCTATCAGATTTTTTTCTTGTATTCCATTGCCTACAAACTGGTCACATATCTATAAATAGCATCTAGCATGACGCAGAAACTGATACAGCCAGGCAATAGCAAATGTCTTCAAGGTAATAATTCATCTCCCTCAACATCATGTCAGACAGCCTGCGCCCAACATTTGCTATAGCTGGTGCCTGTGAGGTACAGCTGGGCCTCCCACCCCAGCCTACATCCCACAACTGCTGAGGCAGGGAGTCAACCCTCCCCCAAAGACCTCTTCGCCAAAGTGGAGACTGCGGGCTGGGTACGATAAATAGCTTCTTTGGCCTATGTCTTCTCCCAGCTCCCCCACTCCCAACATGACACGCAGATCCAAGAATCATCTTGGCTGTAGGGAGAGCGCTGTAGAAAATAAGAACGCACAGTAGCAATTTTCCATCCCCTCAATTACTCCTGATTGGCCCTACAGACTTCCTCCCTTCTCCAAACTCCTGTCAAATGGAAAGGAAAAGGTGAAAGGAGCCAAGCCACAAATCTGTGTCCTAAGAGGTAAATTGAAAAAAAAATCAATTTATTATTATTACTTGTATTCCCATAGCACCCACAACGTGCTAGGTGCTGTCCAAACATATTGGAAGACTTAGTTCCTACCCTAAAAAACATTCAGACTAAATAAATGAAAATTCAGTAAAATAAATATTAACCCACTTAGATGTCACTGGAATTTTAAAAAAAATACTTGTGAGATCATTATGATTTGTAACCTACTGACAGTGTTCTTGGTGGTGTACATGAGACAAATATTAAGACCACCTTTGGTCTGTATTCTTGAGATTGTTCAATATCGACATCATTCTTTGGTTTTAAAAATATTGCACAATCTCAGACAATTCATCTGTTTTTGCCCTCAAAATGTTTGTGTAATACTTCACTAAACAAAGGATTTGTTAACTACCCTCCTAATCTGTTAAGAACAACTGTAAAGGAACCAGGTTACAAGTAAATCCTTTTTTTAAAAAGTCACATTATGTTTGTAAAATTCAATAATGGAAATTAAAAGAAACCCTTAAGGGTAGTGGAACTAATCTTAGATATGGCTATAATTACACCATCAATAAATTACAGGTTAAGGTACCTTTACTTTAAACTATAGTAACTAATGACTCATGTGCATCTCCCAGAATATTAAGTGCTGATATAAATATTCATAGTGATAGAGCCACAATTAAATAACCCTTTTTATTTCTTGTAACTGAAGTAAATTTTCAGCATGCACTTAAGGTTATGACAACATTGCAGAAAATACTGCATATTTTGGGTAAACATTTTTACAAATAATTACATTCAGCTTACTGCTTCTTCTGTAGCAAGTCGAAACATGCACACCTAAACTCCATATACAAAAATGCTTTGTTGCCATTATCTATAGCACTCTGCTACCACAAGCAGCATCGCAATACTGTATTCACAATACCACAAACATCATCAGACATTTTAATTAAGGAGTAACTGTTAAAAATCTCGATTCCTCCATATTACTAAAAACATTTTTTTAAAAAACCTAAAGACAAACTTCAAAAACTTGTAAAAGGGATACAAGTTTTAAAAAGCAAACTTGTCATACACCTAAATGCTGGTATCCAATTGCAGCACTTACAGCAATAATCATAAAGATTACACAAGTCTAGAAGAGGGATGTAGCACATAATACAACTTTAGGCCTGTGTGCAACACAACATTTTCTCCAACATCATATTGGGGCAAACTAAACCTTAATTTTTTTTAATAAAACACTATGTATTTAATCATGACAGGTTTCAGAGTAGCAGCCGTGTTAGTCTGTATCCGCAAAAACAAGAAGAAGTGGGCAGTAGCTCACGAAAGCTTATGCTCTAATAAATTTGTTAGTCTCTAAGGTGCCACAAGTACTCCTGTTCTTTTTATGTATTTAATCTTTATTTGAAGCACCTATGATGTTTATATTAATAGCCATTTGGTTAAGTCTTATAATAATCTATACATTCAAGTAATTACACTGCTAAGAAGGTATTCAAATACATTATTCAAAACTAAACTTATTTCAAATTAATTGATAGCAGAGGACAAGTGTATAGCTGCTTTTTATTCACCTTTCTGCCATAGACAATTTTTAAAAATGTAGAGATCAGTACTTTTGAAGGTAAGCGTCTCTTTAGTACCCTGCCACTTGAAAACCATCAGTTAAAAAATATCCGTATTGCAGAATAACTGGGTATTCTATTGAATGTTTCAAGTATTTTGAAAAAACAAAATTACTACAGATTGCTTGGTGCATTACATTGATCTAACTAGCTTTTTAATCAGACTTCAGTCATGCTCTGAAAAGGAACCGACAGAGGAAAACAGTTATCTGATCAGTACATGTTACACCCACAGAGTGTTTGTGGTTAATGAAGAGCTCTGTGCAGTGGGAGGAAGACAACATACCAACAAACAGAGCACACAAAGCCCAATCCTGCAAGCAGCTCCATGAACATAGACTCCAGTGCAGAACCCCACTGAAGCCAATGGGGATTTCCACCTGCATTTAACTGCTTGCAGGATTGAGATCTCAGGTTATGTCTACACTTAAAACAATACAACGACACAGCTGTAGTGCTCGGTGTAGCCACTCACTACAGCGATGTAGTTAACCAACCTCCCTGAGAGGGGGTAGCTAAATCAACAGTATAGGAAGTATTCTTCCATCAACCTAGAGCTGTCTACAACAGGGGCTAGGTCGGCTTAATTATGTCATTCAGGGCTGTGAATTTTTCATAGAATCGTAGAAGATTAGGGTTGGAAGAGACCTCAGGAGGTCATTTAGTCCAATCCCCTAATCAAAGCAGGACCAACACCAACTAAATCATCCCAGCCAGGGCTTTGTCACACCTCTGAGCCATGTAGTTGGGTCGAATTAACTTTTTAGTGTAGACCTGACCTTAGTGAAACTAACCATTTCACTTAATATTAAAATTCATTTTAATTAGAGATTTGCACAATTTCATTATTTTTGAACGTGTCTTTTCCAAGCAAACATCACTTGGAATAAAGAGTACACAAATCTCCTGGGTTTGCTAACATTATTTGTATTTATTATTTGTATTATCGTAGTGCCTACATCAGTCCTAAGTCCACTGTGCTAGGTGCTGTACAAACAATGAACAAAAGAGAGTCAGCATTTAACACTGTTCAATGGATCCCAACTTTTTCTTAAGACAGGAAAAGAAACATTTAAAGATATCCTTTGAAGATATAACCTTTGGACACAGCTCCCTATCTAAAAGAAGTTATGTTACTGGAATTAATAATGCTAAACTGAGTTAGTGGAACAAAGCAATCTCTACTATTAAAGCAACTTCTTCTAAAATCGCATACTTCTAGACCTATTTAGGGTTATACAAGATTTTTGAATGGTTAAAACAGCATGTGGACAGGAGCCTCATGCCCCCTAAAGGACTCTGGGCCCCTTTTACCATCTCAAACTTGGCATACAGGGTGAGAGAACTGGGGTGGAAATTGGTTTACTGTCACTTGAACAGAAAAGGGTCAACTTGAGTCACATTCTTCTCAAGGAGTGAGAGAAGAATGGTTTGGAGACCATATCTACTAGAGATATATATGCTGGAGGTCAAGTTCAAGGAATGTATTTGCTATGCAACAGTTCAAAGCTTATCGTGCTCATAGAAGTTGTGGCCTGCTGACTTTCCACTTCAAAATAGCATATTTTTATTGCCTATTGTGCTACATTTCAGGAAAATTAATATAGTGGAAAATCTGTTTGTCTTTCATAATGAAATGATGTGGACAAATAGACAGCTTCAATTAAGCTATGAGCAAACCTCTGCACTAAGGTATGACAATGAAAGGTGCTTCTGCGGCATATAACCTTCAAATGAAGGAAGGTCTCCAGGAAGAGAGAGAAAGTTTGTTTCAATGTAGCAGCACAGCTATAACTAAATAACAGCTATGTACAAGTTACCACTGTGAGGAAGTTTACAATGGGACACTGCATGCCACTTCTACCAGAAAGAAAATCAAAAAACACTGGAATACAAGTTAAAAAAATAAAAAAGTCTGAAGACTGACACCATTACTTATAATAATATAATGAACATTCCAGATTCTACAATATTAATGACAGGTTTCAAACTGTGCCTCGTTTCTACAAGTGCTAACTGAATGTAGAATGCCAGCTAAAAAATGTTTCTTCAACTACCATCTACTTTTTTTTCAAATGTGCCAAATAAATTAAGGTATGACATGCTGACAGAAATAATCAATCTTGCAATTTTCTCAGAAATAACGTAAATATGTCTACTCTATTTACTGCAGAACCATGTTCAGACTGCACTTCAAACATGCAAGCAACAACCTCATTGCTGCTAGAGTGTGCTAGCACTGTTCTCCTGGCCCATGCAGAAAACCATGCTGCACATAAGCTAGTCTAATTTTTATGTACTCTGTCTTAACATGTATCTTGGGGGAAGGGGAAATGCCCATCCACGGTGATCAGCTAACACGTGCTAATTGAGTTACCCCTAGTTCAGAGGTGGGCAAACTACATCCCGCGGGCCACATCCGGCCCACAAGACCGTCCTGCCAAGCCCTTGAGCTCTCAGCCGGGGAAGCTAGCCCCCGTCCCCTCCCCTGCTGTCCCCCCTCCTCTGCAGCTACGCTGCCGCACGGGCAGCACTCTGGGCGGCGGGGCTGCGCACTCCTCCAGGGCAGTGTGGCAGCATGTCTGGCTCCAGCGCGGCGGCCAGACATGCTGCTCTGAGCGGCATGGTAAGGGGACCGGGGGGTTGGATAAGGGGCAGGGAGTCCCAGGGGACGGGGAGCAGGGGGCAGTTGGATAGGGCGGAGGTTCGGGGGGGGGGGGGGGGAGGGGGAGGGGAAGCGGGGGGGGGGGGGATGGGTGGGGGAGACCAGGGGGGCCTGTCAGGGGGCAGGGGTGTGGATAGGGTTTGGGGCAGTCTGGGGACAGGGAGCGGGGGAGGATAGGGGGTGGGGACCCGGGGGGCAGTTAAGGGCAGGGGGGTCGCGGGAGGTGGCGGTTAGGGGACAAGGAGCAGGGGGGGGTTGGATGGGTCAAGAGTTCTGAGTGGGGCAGTCAGGGGGCAGGAAGTGGGAGAGAGCAAATAGGGGGAGGGGGCCAGGCTGTTTGGAGAAGCACAGCCTTCCCTACCCGGCCCTCCATACAGTTTTGTAACCCCAATGTGGCCCTTGGGCCAAAAAATTTGCCCACCCCTGCCCTAGTTGATGATAACACAGTTTTGACCACATTATGAGGGCATCCAACTTTTCCCATTGGCTAGGCAGACCTAGATTTAACAGAGCTTTTACCTGTGGATGATCTACTAGAATTTATCTCAATCTGATAAATTTAACATTTAGTTTCAAATGCAATTATATACTGTAAAGTCCTTTATCACTTTTCTTAGTTATTGGGCAAAAGCAAGAGTGTTAGCCCTGCTGAAAGTGTAACATTCAATATACTCCAACTTGGCTAAGGCCTTTTTTCTGTGTCTGTATTCTTACACCATCAGTAAATACATTGTCCCCCAATAAAATAAATACTAGAAGTATTTCCTGACAACGAAATGATGAAGGTTGAAACAAAGGTCCATAGTAAATCAAATACTGTTATTTTGAGTTTCTCAATTGTACAGTAGACCCTCAGAGTTTCAAGAACCTCAAGAATGGAGGTTGTTAGTAACTCTTAACAAAACATTGTGGTGATTCTTTCAAAAGTTTACAACTGATATTGACTTAATACAGCTTTGAAACTTTACTATGCAGAAGAAAAATGCTGCTTTCCCTTTATTTTTTATTATTTACATTTAACACAGTACTGTACTGAATATGCTTTTGCGGGGGTGGAGGGGGGGCATCTCTGCTGCTGCCTGATTGCGTACTTCCGGTTTCAAATGAGGTGTGTGGTTGACTGGTCAGTTCGTAACGCTGAGATTCTACTGTATTCATTGAATTAAGTTTCCAATTAATTAAAATAGCATGCATTTGGATTTTATTTATTTATTGGATTTTACTCTTGGCTATAGAAGCAATAATTTTAATCATTCAACTTCTCCTCAAAGCCAACCTCACAGCTTATTTAAATCCCATGACACTTTTTGTGTATTTGCTCAGCTATGATTGAAAAAAACACTTTCAAGGTTGTCAGGACTGTTTCCAAAAAAGATGTGTTGTATTTTAGGGGTTATTTAAAAATGTTCAGCTGTCAAAACTCATGTTTGGAAAGTGCTAATTTTAAGTGTGAATTACTGTGTGTCACATCATAAACAAACTTGTACAGGTGTGCAGCATCCTATTTAAAAATACTAGCTTATTTATAGTCAGACACAACAGGGCTGTGTTAGTTTTTACTTATTTGTTTGAACTGTAGCACAGCTAACAAAGGGTGGTTAAACAAAATGCAGAAAATAACTAAAAGAGGAGCTCACTCTAGAACAAACTTGAAATGAAAACCTTAAAGATCTCTGGGTCACATTAAGGTCTTTCTCCCTCCTAACTCAACTTCTCCTGCTGCTCACTCATGCAGGGTGATCATAATTCTGTGCTTGTGATAGTTCCACAGCAACACTAATGACAGTGATGTCACAGATTCAACCCTGACTTCACTGCAGGATCAAGTACAAGAAGCAGATGGGATGCGAGAGAGAAAGTCCCTATTTAAACACAATTCTCTTTCATGGGAAAGAAAGCGGCACAAGCAAAGAAACTGATGAATGGACGTTGTTTTGATACACGATATATTCAAAACATCATCATAGCATGAAAATCTGTTTAAAGGCAAGTCTTCCAATACAGTGTAAATGTAAAATTTGTTAGCCTTATAATAAACTGACCTGGAAAGCTCCCTGTTTAGTAAAACAAACCTGTGCTCAGTTTTTAAAGCTGTGTTAGAGAAATTACACATTCATCTCTTGTTACATGTACAATAATTCCTTAAATAAATTCAGTCTTAATACTCAGATGTATTTATTTGACACACTACTATTGTACTCCCAGTGCCACAGGCAAACACAATGACAGATCCCTGCCCCGAGGCATCTGTGATCTAAATTAGACTTAATACAAGAGACAATCTAATGTGATGCTCAGAGTATGGAAAGATGATAATTATAATATACAAGTGACACCCTAAGAATGGTGATGGGAACTGCACCTCAGCCACTAGACCTTTCACTTGTGACATTTCAGAAGGCTCAATTCTCTCTCCAGTCCTATTCAAGATCAACATGCAGCCACTAGGCGAACTGGTAAGAAAATAGAGACTTACGTGCCAGCAATACATAGATGACACAGCTCTACCTATACATCACCATATATGACCATAGCACTCAACATAGAACATCTCATCCAAGCACTGGACTCTGCTCATGGATTAAAAACAGCTGGCTGAAGTTCAACCCATGCAAAATAGAGGCGGGCAGAGGAAAACGCTCTGAAGAGTCTACACCCAAGGTGCAGTCTTCTTTGGTGGAAGGTGCATACCTCATAATTCATCAGTTCAGCTGGGAGTTTTGGGGTGGTTCCTGGATTGCTCACTGATGATAAGCACTCACATAGCATCCACAAGTGATGCTTTCCAATATCTGTAGCTGTCTAGAAGACTCCATCCCATCATAGTAGATGGTGACCTAACCTCATTGATTCATATCTTTTTCATCTCCTATCTGGACTACAGCAATACAATATAGCTGGGCATGAAGCCTTCAGCACATAGGAAATTCCAGCTCGTACAGAACACAGTAGCACATCCTCACCTCACTAGACCGTGAGCACAACAAACCTGTCCTCTGCTCTCTACAAAAGTTTCCCCATAGAATAGTGAGTCAAATTCAAAGTCTCTGTCTTTCGCTTCCAGGCATCAAGGGCCTGGGCCAAGCATATCTAAAAGACCACCACAACAGGTACAACAAAACTTTGGACCATATGGGTAAAGCTCAACTGTGCAAGGTACCAAGCTTTCTTAGGGGCTGCTCTGAGACTGTGAAATGAACTCCCTCATGAACAATGGACCATCACACCTACCAAACCCTACCAAAAAGCCCCCACTACATTGGACACACAATTCTCCCCCTGGGGACAGGATGAGAGGGAGACTGAACCACACATCTTTAAGACTAACAGAAATATAGGGATCTTGCATCTGAAGAAGTGAGGTTCTTACCCACGAAAGCTTATGCTCCCTATACTTCTGTTAGTCTTAAAGGTGCCACAGGACCCTCTGTTACTTTTTACAGATTCAGACTAACACGGCTACCCCTCTGATACTTGAACCACACATGTTGCTTAATGCACCACTTGTCAAATGCTCATATTCTATGGTGATGAGGGTGATATATGAACCTATATGGAATAGAAATCAAAATATATACTTGGTAAGTACCCATCCAGTTGCTTCCTTTTAAAAAATACATGTTAATGTGTGAAGATTTGGGAGTGAGGACAGGAATAGGAGAGTAACCAAAATATGTTTTGAGGAGTGCTTTGAGAAGATGAGAAGAGCAAAACAGCCTGGCACACAGGGCCAGAAGTATACTCCATACATAAGGCGCTCATGAGAAAAGGCACAGTCTCTTCTACCAGAAGACAATCAAAGGAGTGTTAAGATGAACTGAAATAGCACATACAGTGAGAGCTGGGGAAGTGCCAAGAAACTAGTGTTGAGGTGTAAGCAGAAGCCAAGCCTTGTAGTCCTGAAGGTGCGTATTGGGAGTTTGAATGTGATGCAGAAGGGGAGTGAACACCAATGTAGGATTTGACCAGGCAGATATCACAGAGCTGTAGGTGAGGCAAACATTTCTGGTAACAGCACGCTGGACAGACTTGAAGGATACGACATGAGAATCATGGTCAGAAATGAAGATGCTGTAGTAATCAAAGCAAGAGATGACAAGAGTATGGATCAAGGTTCTGGCAGTAGGAATAGAGAAGGGACAGATTTTAAAGATACCAGAGAGGAAGCACCAGACGGATTAATTGTCAGACTATATCCTGGGGAGAAAGAAACTGAATACGACATGAAAGTTGCAAGCCTCGGTGAAGGGGAAGATGAGTTGAAATGTGGCTGGACATCCAAAAAAGATGTCAGATAGACAGTCACATAGCAAAGACAGGCCATGGGAGACAGATCAGGTGTGGAGAGATAGATCAGGGTCTCATTATCATTCAGGATATGAGAATGGACAGAGGGTTACCAAGGGAGAGAGTACAGAGAAAGAGCAGGAGAACGGGAGATGACCAGAAAGTTGCCTCTATTGGAATTGCTAAAAGGAGGAATTAAGAGAGCGAGGAAAGCCAAACCCACAGAGAAGCATAAAAGCACTGAGAGCAAGTCTCGGAGGGAGCGTAGCCAAATGTGTGAAGGAGGCTGATCAGTCAGGGAAGATAAAAATAAAGAAGACACCCAAGAACTTGACCAGGAACAGGATGTAATATCCTGCCTCAATGAAGGCAATTACATGAGAGTGAAATGGGTGGAAACTACCATGCAGAGAGGATCCAGGAGGAAGTCAGACTAGAGGAGCTGCGGCGTTGGCAACAGACAATAAATTCAAGAAGCCTGGGTATGAATGGGAGGAAGAATATACACTGGCAGTTGGAGAGGCTGGAAGGGTTAAGGAAAATTATTAGAATAAGGAATACAGCGGTGGGCTTGAAAGCAGAGGATGTGATGGAGAATAAGTGAACGAGGAAAAATATGGGAAGCAAGAAAAATCAATAGGGGATAAAGTCAAGGGGACACATTGATGTCCTAGAAGATGTAAAACTAGTTATATGCCATTATTCTTGTTGAGTCCCTCATTAGAAATTCTAGTCAATTCTAGTCAGCACTGTAACTTTGACCTGAGAAGTCCCATGTTTTCCTACATGCAAATTGCAACCAAAAGACTTGCTCAGATAACTGATTAGGATTGTGATCTTGTTAGTACTCGTGCAGCACCATATCTCTTTCACCAGAGTGCTTATAGGAGTGTGAAACTAATTGCTAATACCAATTCAAGTCAGCTCACAATGCCATTTGCACTATTCCAAAATTGCTACAGTAAAAGTTATTTTCTGCTACTTAGGTTTTTTTTTTTTCTTCCAAAGAGACAAACGGAGAAATCAAAGTACTCGAGTCCCAGTTCTGAGACATACCACTAAAATGAAATGACTTATTAAACCTACGTTTTATTGACTGAAAGATTATAGGAATTAAAATGGTATAAGTATGTAACACAAACCACCATATCAACAATCAACTGCTGTAAATGCTTGCCCTTCTATCATCAGAATATTAATAACTGAAAAATGAATTAGAATAATAGCAATGAGCAGTAACAGAATTCCAAACTATCAACACTTCAAAGCATGAGGTGACAAAATAGAGGCTGTGTGGACTAAATAATCTAATAGGGTCTTTTCCACCCCTAGTTTCTATAAATAAATGCCAACAGTTGGAGTACATTACCTTCATTTTCAGAAGCCTGGCATTTTACCTTGAGTACCAAATCAAACGTACTTTCTGGATTTTCCCTGGAAATAAAAAACAAGTCAATTGATTAGTCATACATATGTCACAAACCACATAGACTGATCTAGATTATCAAGCCTTCTCTACAGTGTCTATAATGTTATATCCTTTCCACTCCATTTGACACTATAAAATTAGAGAGAGAATCTCAATTATTTGGATGTTTTGTAAGATTTCAGAAGTCGTATTTTCCTTCACATCCTGTAATATATTCACACACTTTTCAAAAAAGAATAGGCAACAGAAACAAGAATTGAGAATAATTATATGATTGTTAATTTTGTATTTTGTAAATCACAAAATTCTGTGATTACACTGATAAATCTTAGTCCTATATGTTTGAGAGCTCTTCAGTCCTTTCATATGTCATTACCCCATTTTAAATAGTCGTGTTGAAGTAAATACAATTTTAAACTTGTTGACAGTTTGCTTTACAAAACTGAACTTTACAGACAGATAATAAAGAAACTAACAGCATTTTTTCCATCAATTAGACACCAATATGTAGATTGGGCCTCTCTGATAACCTTTTCCACTTCACCAGGTTGAACCATTTCTGTTTTTAAGGTATGAAGAGAGTAAACCAGGATTAGGCTTCCATCTTAATTCCTGCAAACTGAGCCATTAGCACATTTATCTTTTTAATATATTTGGTCACCAACTGAAACTTGACAGTCACCTTACCATCTCCTTCAGAAGTTACTGCCACTGGCATGTTTAAGGGCCCAACCCTAGCCTAGATTTAAATAATTATTTGAACAGAACAGCCACAAGTGAGTACCATTACTACACAACATTCTCTGTCTGTGAATAAACTTGTACATTTCAGTAATTTCTTGATTTATTATGTTAGGTTCAGAAGCAACCCTTAATTTATTTTTACCATTCTGAGTTATTTAAATTCTCATTCTGATGAGCAATCTGCCATTTATATTAAAAGCAAACATTATAACCTTCACCATATCAATTATTTATCTAAGTAACCACATAAAGGGCCCAGGTTTGAACTCTTTTCTTGAGTAAAATGCCTATAGAAGTCAGCAGTTTTTCACAAGTAAGAAATTCAAAACTGGGTCCCAGGTTTCTAAAATGATGCATATAAAGCATATCACAGATTGATAATTCAATACAAGTTTTTAAAAAAAGTTTTAGAGGGATTTTGGACTAGAGCAGGGGCGGACAAACTTTTTGGCCTGAGAGCCACATCGGGTTTCAGAAATTGTATGGAGGGCCAGTTAGAGGAGGCTGTGCCTCCCCCAACAGCCAGGCGTGGCCCGGCCCTGCCCCCCATCTGACCCCTTCCCCCCCCGCCCTGCTTCTCACCCACTGACACACACCCCCGGACTCCTGCCCCATTCAACCCACCCTGTTCCCTGACAGCCCACCCAGGACCCCTGCCCCATCCACACACACCCCACTCCCTGTCCCCTGTCAGCCCCCAGAACCCCTGCCCCTGACTGCCCCGCATCGCCCCATCCAACCCCTCCTCTCATTCCTGACTGCCACCACCAGGACCCCTGCCCCATCCAACCACTCCCTCTCTCTGTTCCCTGACTGCCCCCAGAACCCCTGCTCCTGACTGCCCCCCGCCCTCCCATCCAATCCTCCCTCTCCTTCCTGACTGCCCCCCCGGGACCCCTGCCCCCATTCAACCCCTGTTCCCCGCCCTCTGACCGCCCCACCTCCTAGCCACAACCCCGCCCCCTGACCACCACCACCACCCCGAACTCCCCTGCCCCCTTACCTGCTGCCTGGAGTACCGGTAGCTGGTGGCGCTACAGCCGCACTGCCTGGCTGGAGCCAGCCCTGCCACCCTGCAGCACAGAGCACCAGTCAGGCCGGACTCTGCAGCTGCGCTGCCCCAGAAGCTCACAGCCCCACCAACGAGAGCATTGCGCCAGTGGTGCAGTGAGCTGAGGCTGCAGGGGAGGGGGAAGAGCATGGGAAGTGCCAGGGGCAAGCCTCCAGGGCCAGGAGCTCAGGGTCCCACGGGCCGGATGTGACCCGCGGGTCATGGTTTGCCCACCTCTGGACTAGCGGGAAACTTTCAGAGGTCACCAGTTACTTAATGTGTTTTCTATCATCTATTTTGTCACCAAGTATTGACAATATGCTTTTATATTAAGACTGATATCAAATTTCTGAGCAACAATCACATATCTTCCCACATCATAGTCCTTCCCTGCATCACTTTTTAAATTATACAATTGGAAAATCTTAAAGGAGGATCCTGAATGAGCTAGTTCTGCACTTTTTTTTATTTTTTTGTCTAAATTTTGCTCTCAGTTACACCAGTGTAAATCCAGACTACTTGAGATTTACAGAAGTGTAACAGAAAAGAAAATGATCCATTGTTTCTCCCCTCAGCTAGCAAGATCAGAATGAATCTAATTAGTGTTACACTCATTTAAATGAGGGCAAAACTGAGCTGTAAGAACCCAGCCTGTAGTGAGAAGAGTGGAATCCCTCTACCATGAAAGGGTTAAATGAAATTTAAACCTAGGTGTGTTTTTGCTCTTTTGGCACATTTTCCTCCTTCCTTAAAGGAGGGGAAAATCAGAATGCTGGATTTAACACATTCATTTCCATTAAAAAAAGTGTCTCAAATACAGGATTATGACTTCAGAGCTCAACTTCTTAACTGAATTTACAGTCAATAAGACAGCATATGAAAATGTGTTTCATCCCTCAATACACCACTTCAAAGTCTGCTTCCACAGAAAAGTTCTAGGTTTACTCTTCACCTCCCACATAGAAGGTGTTACTTATACTTAGAAGTGTCAAGAAATATGTCAAACTAGTGTGATATATGTCAGACTGACTTTCATTTCTATTATAACTATTAAATAGCAGATTCATCATAAATAGAGATTACTGTCAGTTTACAAAATTCAGATTTAACCTCTCATCAATTACTGAATTAAGGAAGTCAATGGGACTATTCACAATGGGCAAGTAGCTTCAAACCATCACAAAAAATTAACTTCACAAAAGTTACTTTGTCAACACATCTGGGTTACACTAAAATTCTCTCGAGGTAGAATTATTCTCTTAACTTCTTGAAAAACCGTAATTTTCTTCAATAATCACATAGAAAAATTATAGATTCCTTAGAAGAATGTTTATAAACAACCTCTGTTTTGATGTTACTAGTTTTACACACTATTTTTTTAGCTGTTTTTCAAAACCAAGACTCATTCATCTGTATTCTTCACAAATATGACAGTAAAGTAAAATAGCTGGAATATTTTTTAAAAATCACCATTTATTGGCAATAGATACAAAGAGACAATAAATAGGCAAAAAGTAGAAGTGCAAAAGTTTGTTCAGTATTGTTTTTGTAATCCACCTAACACCCAAACAAGTCATCGTGGACATTCTTCTGAGAAGTTTCGTAGGTACTAAACGTTAGGCTGGCACTGTCTTCTATGAAGACTAGTTACGTGTATGCTCCCAGAGAAGAAACAATGGCCTGTCAATTCTTCCATTTGTGGGGCAGACTCCTTCACTGGGATGAAGATTATTATAAGGCCCTGTGTACCTTTAACTCATCCTCTGATGATGAAGGATTTAGCAAGTGGGGCTCACTTTAAGGTGCAGTACAACAGTCTCTGATGATTGACGGGGGGAGGGGGTCATTTTGACAGAGTGTGTGTTCTCCAGTCTCTTGCTGGGAATGGAGGATGCTAAAGCAAAGAGGGGTTTCTTTGTGGGGAGGAAGGGTGTGGGGTTGACAAGTTCTCCTTGTGGGGCGGGCTGTAGGATTCATGACAGGGCGTCTCCACTGGGGGATGGAGAATTGGGTAGGGAGCCACCAGCTGTTCACTCGGAGGCTGCCAGTGTCACACCTGCGGGGAAGAGGGGATTTTGCCATGTGGGCTCCCATGACAGCCCAGTGCAGTCCTGCTCCTGTCGTGCCCCGGGCTCTGCTCAGCCGCCCCCTGTGCGTGCCCAGCGCAGAGCCAGGCCCCTGCCCCACACCCCGCCAGGCTGGGGGAGGCTTTGAGGCCTAGTCCCTCCTCCCCCTCCCTCCAGCGCAGCCCCCAGAGCCGCCTCGGCCGCCCCCTCCGCCGAGCAGCCCCCGCGCCGCTCCCCCTGCCTGCCGGCACTCACTTGATCCTGCTGTCCATGGTCACATCTCGGGCCCCGGGCGGCCGGTCCGCGCCCCCGCGGGGAAACACCTCGCCCGGCCGGCAGGGAAAGCAGGGACGCGCCGGCCCCGGGGGAGGGGGAGGTTACAGCGGCTGCTGGCGGTGGCCCATGGCTGCTCCGCTCCCCCGGCTCGGGCCGTGAGCGCGGCGGGGAGCGGCGGCACCGCCTCCTCCCAGCCTCAGTTCCTGTTGCCGCGGCGCCGGCACCTTCTGGGAAGCAGGAAGCTCGGCGGTGGCCGGAGCAGCCGCCAGTGTCAGTGTCACCTGCGCCGGGCCAGGAGGTGGCTCTGCGGGGGTGGCGCTGCCGCAGGGGCACGGGGTGGGGGTGGGGACAGGACTGAACTGCTCCGGGGACACACGCGGGGTGTCGGCTGCCCGGTCCGTGCACAGTGCGGCGCTCCCCGCACCGGCCCCAGAGCCTGCTGCAGCAACCTTTGCCCTACGGGCCCGGCCCCAAGCCAGCGCTGAATGCGCTCGGAGGCACAGGGCAGGGGCCCGGCTCCATTGCCTGACCCACGGTGCTGCTCCAAAAGCTCTGGCTAGGCGTCCCCCCCATGGGGGCTGTACAGTCCCAGTCCAGCACAGCCCTGCACGTTTCCTCTAAACACCCCGAGCGGTGCCTGAACTTCTCCTTTCATTATAATTAATGCTTCCCTAGTTTGGGGAGGGAGGAAAAAATCCCCAAACCGCCACTTTGCACTGTTCCTCAAGAAAGACAGGCAGACAGCTAAGGTGGTTGTTGGTTTTTTTTCCCCCACTTTATCTCCCCCAACCCTTCAAGCTGGGTTCTCAGGTTGTTACAGGTTTAAAGGAATGAAGTTCCAATTTACACACACCAAATGAAGAGGGAAAGGGAAATAAAATGTTGGGTCAGATATTCAAAATATCTCATTACTAAAGCACATGGGGGGGGGATGAAGGATTTTGCAAAGGGGGACTTTTTAGAAATGCCTTCATTAATCCAGAGTGAAGCAGAGGTGGCTGCTCTACTCTCTCCCAACCAGAAAGCTGGCTCCCTAAACCAAAGACTCATCCTGTAGGCTCCAATATACGCCTTCCATTACTCACTGCAAATATTCCCATTGACTTTGATAAGAGTCTGGTGTCGATGCAATTCTTCACAGCGCACACTGTTAAACATGCCTTGCAGTATTTGGTCTTTACAGTTTAGGAAGGTCCAGATCCTGCAAGCGGATCCAGAGGTCCGCTCACATAGTTCAGCTTTCAGGATATAGGCCTTCACACCAGGAAGAGCCCTCAGAGGAAAAGGACAACAGAAGCAGCATACACTAGAACCTAATCCTGCAAACAATTATGGATGCCAGTAGTCCCATTGAACTCAATGCAGCTATTCACAAAGTTATTTCTGTGTGTTTTCAAAATTAGGGCCTTCCTAGTTTCTAAGGGACAGATTCCTTTGACTTCAGATGGAGCAGCAAGCATGTAGGTGAAAACAGAATTTGAATCAGAGTCTTTTGTTGGGCTATATATAGCCCTTCCATAAATATGTCCAACTTGCATTTGCTTCCAGGGGAGATCTTATGCCAGAGATGAATTTGGTCTATTCTGTTCGCAAATAGTGCAGTTATTTTGGCAACAATCATGTCATCTCTACTTTATACCATCACAGATGCACATCAGATGTTCCTATTTAATATATTTAGACACTTTTACCTAATAGCTTTATTACCACTGTGTATATGTTAGTTCTATAGTGGAAAAAGTAATGGTTTTAAGATTATTTTAAAATTATAATAATAATAATATATGGAGATATCCTATCTCCTAGAACTAGAAGGGACCTTGAAAGGTCATTGAGTCCAGCCCCCTGCTTTCACTAGCAGGAACAAGTACTGATTTTGCCTCAGATCCCTAAGTGGCCCCCCTCAAGTATTGAATTTACAACCCTGGGGTTTAGCAGGCCAATGCTCCAACTATCCCTCCCCCCATTAAGAATTTTATTTTAGCCTATAATGCTGTTAGTTCAGCTTTGTTTTGTATTGTGGCTTAAACAAATTGTACCCCAAAATTCTTAACAAGTAATCCAAGGGAAGAAACTACAAGAGTAAATCACCAATTCTGCAAATACTTATACACAAATAACTTTATGGACTGTAGTAGTCCCATTGGGTTTGGAATGGGATAAAAACAAAAGCTGGCGCTAAGAATGCACCAAGTCCCATTCACCTTAAGTGGTCTGTGCAGCCAAATTCCCACCTATACCAAATTTCCTTCACCTCATAATATAATCGCAATGAAAAATGCAAAAAGCAGAAATTTTACAATACTGGGCCAAATAAAAAATGCCCTTAACTTCACTGCTCCCTCTGAAATTAATCATAATATCAGCACTTGGTGAGTGGAATACACTCAAGCCAATGATCTATTAAACACATAAAACAGCACTAGTACGTTACTGAAGTTGAAGAATCAAGCACTCAAAGAAGTCAGGAAATGATAAACAACAGTTTTCCTGCTGTAATATTAACTTGGCCATGTTGCACATCCTATTCACCGTATGGTATATAAATTAATAATAAAACATATAGAATGTGCAACAAAACCAATTTGATGTTGAAGCAGAAACATTAGCTTTTGGATTTTCTTAACTATTGAGTGCTTTCTTTCTCCAACTTGATGATGCATTAATTTGTGGGCGTAGTTTCAGAAGCACTGAGCATATGCAACTTCCACTCCCACTGAAGTCAATGGGAGCTGTGGGGAGTTCAGGATCTCTATAAACCCAGACTATCTTTAGTTTAAATGAAAAATAAATGAATTGATTATGTGGTAATTGAGGCTCCTAAGAGGACCACTGAAACCTACTACCCTTAACTGACCAACTACCTAAACTGGACTCCTCTTTGGGGATTGAATGGGGGAAGTTTTTCAAGTTCTGGCCACAAAATAAGCAGTAGGCTGTGCAGGTGCTCAAAAGGCCTCATTTGGAATATGTGCACAGTGCTAGTCACTTCATCTAAAAAAATATCTTATGAAACATTACAGACTTTTGGTCATCTCTTAGGGCTAAATACTAGTCTCATTTGACATTTTGCTATTGATTTCACTGAGACTAGCATTTATTTCAATTTCTCTGTCACTATTCCAAGCTGTAAATGCAGTACAATTACAATATGACAGTTCCTATTAAAAATTCTCCAAAACAAGAACACAAGCATGAATTTCCTAATTAGGGTGCCTAGCCTATGATATTTACTTCAAGATAATATTAAAAAATAGATCCTTAATGGCCCATCCCCTAAACCAATATTAACCCTTAAAAGATTTGGCCTTTAAAGAAGAAAGCTAAAAACTCAGTCACTGATTCAATATAGATACATTTCTAGAATGCTGTGAAGATCACTCGCCAGACATCAGTAAATAAATGTCTAAAGTACTTCAAATCATTCCATCCACCGTCAGCTGTCCTCAGGATGTGCTTAATTGGGTAAACTGTTCTTCACATTTTTTAATATTATGTATCCAATTATTTGGATTATTTCCTTTAATGGTAAAAAATTAACTTTTGTTTTAAGGACAAATGTGAGTACCAAAGACATCTTGTAAGGGTGTGTGTTTGGCCCAATAAAAAAGTCTTACACACAAATTGCACTGTGCTATCATTAATGCTCAGGAATGCAACAAACTTAGCTGTCACTACTCATTTGATAATGCTGTGTCTCAACACCATGCATGTGCCACATGACAACTGTATTCTGCACAAACATGCACACACCTCTGTAAATAAGCGGGTAGACATCCATATTAATGAGTGAACTCCCAGGGAGAGGTCAGTACTAAGGTAGGAATGAAGATTTCCAGGCTTTCTAATTGATGTGCCCTACCAACTGGGCTAAAAAACCCAGCTCCACTTAAGCAGGTCAGCTGATATATTCCCCTACAATTTATCACTTCATTAGTGAGTGCCAAGTATTTCAATACATCAGTTCAATATGGACATTTTTATCATTTACGTGATGTTTAGCGTGTGGGTAACTGTTGGATATCATTAGAGTACATGTCACACTTTAGCGAATATAGTGAGCACCATAGTGCCATCTCTGCGTACCTACATATGTGTCAATTTAAAAGCAAAATATTTTCTATATAAAATCTGGTGACTATCCATTGTTTTGATTCTGAGAACATAAGTTTAAGCAGGTCTGCATTCCATATTAAATCCTGTTTGTTCTAAACTTAAAATTGTGAAATTAATTGGGGAGATTGGAAGAACTTACATTAATGCCATATTCAGATTGCACAGTTTTAAAAGACAGGAAATTAAATGTTAAAATATTTACAGCAATATTAACTTGGAACATAGTATTTTTAAGGAGTATTTTTCAAGCCTTATTTTTCTTCTAAATGGGTAACTTAGGGCCCAATTATGAAATCTGCTGTGAATTACCAATGAGAGCAATAGGTTTACAATCTGGCCCTTAATGTATTAGTTTGTTAGATGTGCACCATAAGTTTCAGAAGATGTATGACATGCCCAGGTAAATTGTATAAGCCTTCCGGGGGCATATCCTGCCTTAATTTTTAAAATGCCATTTTAACATTACACTAGTGTTTTGCAATTAATTTCATTTTTTAAATGAAAGACAAAAAATGCATTCCCCATGCTTTCCAATTTCTATATTTAATTGTACTGTCGTGTATAAAACAAGTTGGGAATAGTAGAAAAGCATTGTGAAGAATTTCTGCTTTTCACAAACATGGCAGCTCAAGGAACTGATAGTGGAATAAAGAACCTTTTACCTATTAGGCTTTGAATCCAGCCCAGCTCAGTAGCTACCACCAGTTCTTACTAGCTGTTGATTGTTCAGTGGAGTATGTGAAATAGATTGGTGAATATAGTCCAGTTCTTACTACATATGTCCATATCTCAACTGCCACCCTTGTTAGCATACTCTAAGAAATCAAAGAATGAGCAGAGAAACTCCCCCTGTTCACTCCCCACCCGAGATAGTTCCTCCATGCAAGGTTTGAGAGACATTGACAGCAATAGTGTGAAAGCATGCATTGCTCCTGCCCATATGCAGTGATTATTAGGAAAAACTTTTCAGTCCACCAGACATTTTTCTTTGTAATACTAATTTCCTTTCAAAACATAGGGGACAGCTTATGAATCCCTTCTTCGTGTTGGTAGTAATTTACTATGTGCATAGTCTGAATGGAGGACAGGTATTCATCCAAGTCATTTGTAAACAAAAGATTCTTAACAGGTTGAATCCAGGGATGCTGAATGAATTCAGTTTTTCTGTTTAGATTGAGGAATCATATTTCTAAATGATAGCAAAGCCCAGAAATGTATTCTGCATTTTAAGTTTACCGGACTAATCTGGTTGTCAGTAACATTATGGTGAAGCAAAGATTTCTTTGTCAATTTTGAGAAAAGCTTTATTCAGTCAGCAAGAGAACAATTTTTACTAACAGCAGTGTGAAATTCTTGAGGTTATTGTTCACAAAAGTGTCCTTGCTATGGTGAAGCCGAAAGGTTATAAAATTAGGAACTGATCTGTATTAAAATAAGGATGTGCTTAGGACTTGCAAATCATTTTGGAAATTGTCTTGCTATGTCTAACCAAAATACAGCACTAGCTTTGTAACTACAGTTTTTAGGGGATGGTTCAGTGTGAATTACAGTCTTCCATTAAGGTGTCAGTACATAAAGGGACTGTTTAAGGGTGGAAGTTATATATGGAAATTAGCTGCACAACGCAAACCTGTTTCTCAGCTCTACACAGGGAGTTTTCATTTTACAAATATAAAGGGAGTTGCCATTGCCATTACATGTATTTGCATACCAAAGGCTTACAAACATCTCAGGTGTCTACTTTTTATCTGAGCATCCTGATGCTCACAGTACTTACCCTCTCTACTCTAGTTGACACATAACTGAGTGGGGTCCAGCGTTCTGACCTGGTCCAATAACATACAAAGATCTTAGGCCAATAACTGGCTCCATTTAGCTTCTTGGTCATTATACCACCAGTACTTCCCCAATCACATTGCTCTGCTAATCAATCCCCAACATTTCTCCCTTTCTACAGAAAGCTGCCTTTATATAAGACAAAATCTATTAACCAGTGTTTTTTCTACAACCAAAAAAAATGTACCATTATTCATTTGCCTTAACCCCTAATGCAAATAAAAAGTACAATAAGTATTTCTATATTTTTGTTGTAATAACTGCTTGGTATGCACTAGGATCTCAAGATGTTCTTAAAACAAAATGCAGGGTTTTGCACTCTTCTTTACTCTAAGATAGTAGGGCAATTTACCCAGTTACCTTTGTGTGATTGTTTTGGCTCAATGCATATGTTTGCCACCATTTAACTCTCTATTGAGCCTGACACTGCAAGATGCTGAGCAGCTTTTGAGAGATGTGGAGCTGCTCTGTAATAATTTGAATACTGTATGTTGACACAGTTATTGGAATGTTTACTGTATGGCTAGATTGATTTAGTTCAGTGGTTCTCAAACTTTTTTTTTCGCGGACCACTTGAAAATTGCTGAGGGTCTCGGTGGATCACTTAATGATCTTTCCAAATGTTGTTTGTACCGTTAGCTAACTATTGTAAAGTGCTTTGGATAAAAGCGCTATATAAAAAAAACTTAATAATAATTAATGTTTTTTGTTCTACAAATAAAAGCACACAACCCATATTTTAATATCAGTAGTCTTATCTTTCTAATGCAATGGATGTGTCCTCTCTCCCCCGCCGCGGCAGCCCCCAAGCTGTGGCTGGGAAGGAGGAGGGTCTCTCTCTGGCAGCTTCAGCCCTGGAGCTGGGGAAAGTCACCTCTTTCTCTGGCTGCCGCAGCCCTGCACATCCCAAATTCCCCCCACCCTGTCTTCTCACCCCACTGCCCCCTCCAACCTACCCCCTATTCCCCCCAAGGCCACCACCTCACCTTACATGTGTGTCTTCTCCAGGGTCCAGGCATCTAATTAGGTGGGTGGCCCTTCATTCTCTTGTGTGCGGCCACCCAGGTGCGCACCTTAGAGGGAACTTTCCACGGACTGCCTGAATGGAGCTCGCAGACCACTGGTGGTCTGCAGACCACAGTTTGAGAACCTCTGGTTTAGTTTAATAACTGGCTGTAAGGAAACAGGCAGGAATTAATCAATAGGTCAAGTTAAGCCACTCCTCAGTAAACACTTCAGGGTTGTTAAGAGACACTGCCCAAACCATTACCTGTTAATATTTTACCTCCTGGCTCCAGCCATCTTACAGAATTGATTTGGACAAGCAAGGAAAAAACCCAGGAACTGATAAGAACAAAGGAGCCCTGGCTGGATTGAAAGGGACTCTCTATAGAGGGGAGGCTGTTATTGGGGGTGTTAGGTAAAATGGGCAGGTATGTGCACAGTTTGTTGGTTTAAACTCCCTCCCATTCTTTCTTCTTCTTCTCTTTCTTATGCTCTCTTCTGACTATAAAAATAAATGATACTTTGGTTTAAGAAGGCTATCTGGTCAGCCCAGTAGTCACAGACTCCTGGAAAAGAAGAACCCAGTTGTACCTGCTGGGTAAGCATAGTTGATAAAGGTACTGTAGCCCAGCCCAGGGCCTAGTCTAAGAGTGGGTGAATCACAGGGTGCCACCTCAGGAGAGGTAAAGACAAAAGTCTGACACCTGAGGGGCTGTGCTTAAAGAGGGGATGGAGGTACACGTAGATTAGCAACCAAGACATGAAATACCCTCAGCACTCATTGATGGTGGAAACTAAGGGTACTCAGTACCTCTCAAGAGGAGCTTAATACATTGCAGCAGTATCAGGTCCTTATTGTCCTTAGGGACTTGCACAGAAATTTAAGGAAAGTCTTTTGCTCAGGACTCTCAATCTCTTACTTTGCTCTTCAATAGGAAATGGTGAGGAAGTTGGTTCTTCAGCAACACAGTGCCCTCTAGCATTATTCTGAGTCACTGGTTCAGTTCTAAATCTGAGGATGTAGTGTTACCTACAAACTCACTAGCACCACTTCTTACAACAGCTAGTTGATTCTTGGGTGTCCCCTATCCAAATACTGGCATTAGCAAAGGTGAGAGTTCTGATGGGATGTGTTAAAATATAATAATCTGGTTTTGCTCCATCTCTGAGTATCAGTATTTTATTTCTCTTGCAACCTCAGAGAATTTCTGGTCACCGTGTATGTTAACATGTAATTACAGTGTTTTGGTTTTTGTGGGTTTGTTTTTTTTAATGCTCCTCCAAGGACATGTTCTTTCAGCTTTAACATCTCCTAGGTCCATTTTATGTCAACCATTAAAAGTGATGCCTTGTTCCCAGCACCTTTGTTACACACCTAATAAAGCATCAATAACACCGATTTCAAAAGCAATATAAAAAGTGTACTACTATTAAGCTCTTTATGGCCTGTTCTTGTCTTAGCCGGCATTGCTTACTAACATTGTGTTTTTACATATTCATCACATTGGACCTGTTCCAGAGGGTACAAACTACTTAGTTCAGTTAACCCGAAGTTTGCCATGTCAAAATGTTTTCACTGTATTAATAGTTATTGCTGGCACCAATATTTAAATGTATCTGCTATTGAAACATTATATCTTGATCCATTTTAATAATTTGTTCTGCTTCGTCTCTTAAGGTACAAAGTGTTTTGCACATGTAATTTCCCCCCCACAAATAATACACAGTAAGCTTGGCAACTGGAGAAGTCCAGGGAATAGTTTCACAAAATAAAATATTAATTTACTTTTCCACAGAACATATGTCTGCCATTACCATACTCATAAGATGTAACCCATAGGAAAGTCCTTAAAATATATATTTTGAAAAAACAATCAGAAGCTTCCCTTTGCAGGACTCTTCCTTCAATATATAAGGTTGGGATCAGAATGGGACCGATTCTATAATCCAGTGTAGATAGTAAAAATAGGTTTAGAATAAACAATTACTTTATCTCCTTCTGTTAGCAAAACAAATGGATGTTGCGAAGTACTTGCTGGGTGAATAAAGCATATTTTGATTTGACCAAGACTTTAATAAGATATCCCAGTTTAGTTTGACACCCTATTTATAGTGGTCTTCTAATGTGATACAATGTATTTGCCCAGTCTGGTAGTTTGAAATGCATATTACAATTGTAAATGTTGTACAATGTTCCCTTATTAACCTATTCAGTATGATGGAGCTATTTTTGTAGCAGACATGGTTAAAGCTGTTTGTAATATTCTAATCATAGTATGTGTAAACTGACCCAAATGTTTCATGATTCCCCCATTGGTATCTTTGCAAGGTTGTCTCCATTAACCTGCTGTTAATTAAGTTAAATTTCTTACGTGGTCTCCTGAACTTGAAACACCAATAGCCTTATTTTGCCCTGCATGGTCTGGAATACAAGCAGAGTCCAAGAGAAATAATTTGCTGAAGCACCAGCAAACTCTATTCTTCATGTTTCCAACTGTTTGCTGATCTATAACCTGTTTAACAAGTCACCCAACAACATTTTCAACAAATATAGCCATTATGTTTTGACACAGCAAGTCTCCTTTAGTCACTTATTTACACAATAGCAGGATCCAATCAGCCACTGCTACTAAATATACAAAAGATGTAGTTTGTCTTTCTTCAGCTTCACTTTTTTTCCTTTAAACATCACTCAGGTCCATTCACTCATCAAAACAAAACAATCAGCATGACTCACTTTTAACTGATAAAGCCAGTTAGCATCTCCCAAATCCACCCACTTGTATTCTGTTCCATACAGAATCCTTATAGCTCAAATTAACCCATCAATCTCTGCAATACAGTGTTCTACTACAAATTCTCTACCATTCTTTTCTTAAACTAATCCTCAGTTTATACAACTGCCTCTTACAATAAAAGCAGGCAGGTTAACCAGGGAACCCAGTATTAGTCAGACAGCTTGTTATTTTTGTTTCATTGTCTCTGGAGAATTACTCTCTTGCTATAGTGTGTGTTTAGTAGTAACAACTATGCTGAAGTTTGGAAAACAGTTTCAGTTATAAACACCCTCTATTCACTTGCATTGGATTTTAGTATTTCTCCATTTGGGATGAAATTTTGACAGCTTCATCTTTGAAAAAAAAGATTTGTGTGTGTGTATATATGAGAAAATCCTTTTAGCCATTTTAAGTTGTGTATGTTTATTTAAAACAAAAACCAAAACCACCATTTTCCCTAATGTAAAACAATCATTGGCAGAATCCCCTCCTTGTTCCATAAATTAACAACACAAGAGAGCTGAACTTTCAAACTTAATCCCAATCCTGCAAACAGTTGTATTTAATGTTACTCAAATGAAGAATCCCACTAACTTCTATAGGACTACATAGGAAAGGAAAATTAAACCTGCATATAAGTGTTTGCAGGACACTAAGCTCTGAAGTTTCAGAATTACATAGTGATCATTCACAGTAGAAAAAAAAAATCACCAAGTCTGAGAGAATTTGCATTTGTGGAGAAGTGCACTGTGGAATGTGGGTGAAATTCACCCTAAAGCAAAAGGCCTCCAAAAAGTCCTCCATAACACCTGTGTCCTACTGAAGCCGTAAATATGGAGGGAAAGGGCCTTGTGAGGGTTTGGAGCAGTGTGTGAATTTCAACCACTGAAATTCTTTTCCATTTTACTAAGAAAAAACTATGCACCACTGTGGCCAACATCTAACCGCTGCCTGGTTGTTCTGCAAACATTTTTGTTCATTTTTTTAACCTTATTTGTTTCCATTTATTCATTCCTATTCCTCCCCCTTGCAAAACAATCTAGGAAATTAAGGGTCAGATGGTCAGTTGGTATAAATCAGCATCACTCAGTTAAAACCAGAAGAGCTCTACCAGTTTATATCAGCTGAAGATCTTGCACTAAATGCCAAAGGCTATGTTAAGGTTACACAGGTAAAAGTCAGGAAACGACCCACAGCAACATCAATTCAACCTTATTTCATTATATAATATTTTCTCATCTTGTTTTCCATCTAGGTAGCTTTTCCTAACATGTAGCTTAACATACTGCTGTTCATATCATTACACATTTACTATAAAACATACAGAATGTAAATTAGAAGCACTGTAAACCACCTCCTACAGTTCTCTGCCTGATCACTTTTCAGACTAAGGTAGTTTAGCATCATAGAATATTAGGGTTGGAAGAGACCTCAGGAGGTCATCTAGTCCAATCCCCTGCTCAAAGCAGGACCAACACCAACTAAATCATCTCAGCCAAGGTTTTGTCAAGCTGGGCCTTAAAAACCTCTACAGATGGAGATTCCACAGCCTCCCTAGGTAACCATTCCAGTGTTTCACCACCCTCCTAGTGAAATAGTGTTTCCTAATATCTAACCTAGGCCTCCCCCACTGCAACTTGAGACTATTGCTCCTTGTTCTGTCATCTGCTACCACTGAGAACAGTGTAGATCCATCCTCTTTGGAACCCCCCTTCAGGTAGTTGAAGGCTGCTATCAAATCCCCCCTAACTCTTCTCTTCTGCAGGCTAAATAGCCCCAGTTCACTCAGCCTCTCCTTGTAAGTCACGTGCCCCAGCCCCCTAATCATTTTCATTGCCCTCCGCTGGACTCTCTCCAATTTGTCCACATCCCTTCTGTAGTGGGGGGTGGGGCCAAAACTGGACGCAATACTCCAGGTGTGGCCTCGCCAGTGTCGAATAGAGCTTAATTGGCTCCAATTTTACTAAAGATTTAGTCTGTTGCTAACACCTTGTAATAAAGGCATGATGCTTAGGAACCTGGTAAGAGAATGGTATTTACTTCCTGCACCCTAATACATGACTGGGGGTTACATATGGCAACGCCCTTGTCACATGGTGGAGGTCGGTATCGACTGTTTTTAGTGGCTACTCTTAAGGTATTCATCAGCACAAACTGCTTTATGTATAATCATTGACTCATCCAGTGCAGACAGAAAGGAAGTAAACTGAAAAGAGAAATGAGGAAACAGAAATACAAGCAGCACAACGGAACCAGAAAGTTCTAATCCACTCCAATTTAGCTTGCTCAAGAAGTATAAATAGGGCAGATGGAAACTACATGTAGTCTCAACATCTTGACTTATTGTCTGGCCAAATCACACAAGCTAAACAGGTGATGCAGGAAGTTTGTGTTGGTGGCCTTTGTGGATTATGTAGCTATGTAACCAACAAGCCATATCATTCTGTTGTCTGTGTACTATGCCTTCAAATGCAGAGGAGTTTTCTTGCCTGCTGCAGGTGCAGCACTGAGGAAGCTATCATTTTGGGTTCTGAACAGATGCAGAATGTTAGAGTGAGAACCTTCATTCACTCTTTCACATCTGAGAGCCTGGTGAATATATTTGTTCATTTGTGTTGTTTTCCTTAATGTGAAACAACTTGTCTAGAGCCTGAAGACTGCATATTTTGTTTGTTGTGTGTGAAAACACATAACAGCTCTCCTTCTGCTGAGTCAATGCTCAGCCAATGCCACAACTTGGTATGTGGGGGGTGTGGCCTGCACTGTCAACGATGCTATTTGTCAGAGGTCCTGCAGCTTGTTGTCATTAAGGAATCCAGGCACCTTTTGCAAGGCTAAGGATATTAGAGTCATAGAGTTTAAGGTCAGAAGGGACCACTTGATCATCTAGTCTGGCCTCCTGTATAGCACAGGCCACCAACATCTCACAGCACCCACATACTAAACTCAACAACAGAAATGAGACCAAATAAATGAGACTCCCCAGAAGACTAGACTACTATGTGCCAATTGCAGAGAATAGGAAGGACCAAGGTACACCAGTACCCGAGGCCCCTTCAATGACAGGGAAATGATTAAATGAGATGTACCACATAATCCTTGCAAGTGACCCACACCCACACTCTGCAGAGGAAGGTGGAAAAACAGCAAGATCACTGCCAATTTGACCTGGGGGGAAATTCCTTCCCGACCCCACATATGGCGATCAATTAAACCATGAGCATATGAGCAAGAACCAGCCATCCAAGCACCTGAGAGCAAGAGAATGCTCAGTGCCCTGTCCCACCCCACCCACTGTCCTATCTCCAGCTGCGGCCATCTGGGATGCTTCAGAGGAAGGAGATAAAACCTCTCAGAATTCATCGGCAGAGAGAGAGAGAGAGTTCCTTCCTGACCAGCCGGCCACTGGCAAGAAAGACTGAAGCATGAGCTTTAGGAACATAAGATATAAAGTGGAGCAAGCTGCATCACCATTAACCTTGAGGCACTGGCCAAATTCCAATATGGCTAATTCCATCTTGTTTACTTAAATGCCCCCAGCACTTTTAATTAACTGCAATATTTCTCTTGTCTTCCTGTCCTCAGTTGTTTTGTAGCATTGTTGTGTACTGTCAAAGAGTTGGTGAGTTCCACCCTAGAGATGGCTGCATTTCCCTGATGAGACTCGTGTGTGTGTGTGTATGACATCTGTAAAGTTGTCTGGGATGAAAGGCAACACAAACATAAATTATTAATTTGTGAAATGCAATAATGCTTTTTCATGTCTCTTCTTTGAGCACATCTCCCATTCACACTTTTTTTTCCAAGGGGAAGTTTGCTGGCAATGCCTGTGAAATCTCACTTCTAGTTCCTCACACAGAATAGTCAAGATGTGATGAAGCTGAAGATTTTGTTCCAAAACCACATCTGAAGGTTTTTTGGATTTCCCTTTGCAAATTTTACAGTCAAAGAGAAACTGGTAGGACTTGGTGACCCCCATTCATCAGTAATTGTAACATTTGGAAATTTAAGACAACTTTGCCAAACTTAACATGTGAAATTCCACTGCATATATGGCCCTTGATATATTACCTAAGATGCAGCAAAAGCTTTTGTGGCATCCAAGAGTGGGCAGATTGTTGAGGCAATTCATCCATACAAGAATATAAAATAATAAGTTCCTCTGTATGTATCAAAGGAGAACAACTTAGTGGTGCCAAATAATTATTAAAACTACACATTGCCTTACTTGCTCCAAAGAAGGGTTTGCACTTTGCTGGTGTTTGAAATCCACATTGAAGTCTAAGCTCAGCTAAACCCTACTATGTTGCTGGTATTGCTTGGTTGGTGATTTAGCTCTGAAGTCTTTGAATAGATTCCAATCTGGGTTAATTATGATGCCATTTTGCTTACCTCAAATTCTCCTTGTTGTTTCAATTTAATAAGATATTCTTCACTTCTTCTAGAATTTTTGTGTAATAGTGTGTGAAGTTAAATGGTTTCCAAGTATCAACCTAGAAATAGCTGCAAAAACAGTGCAGTGGAGAATGAAATGATGGTTATCTAGTTTGATAAACTCTTCAGAATGGAAGGTGTGTAATTTATTATTTACTTTTTTTGCTGAAATGCAATACATTTTCTGCAGAACTCCATCTTTCTTCCTGCTACAAGTCTTTCTATTTGGCTAGGGAAAAAAAACTTTTAGATGATTGAGCAACTAAAGGCAATAGAATGAAATGCACTACTTTAAGGCCCTTACTCTACAAACATTTACTCCCAGGGTTACTGATGGTAGTAAAATTAAACAGCTGCATAAATGTTTGGAGGATAAAGGCCTTAGACTGTAAACTCTTGGAAATAGGAACTGTCTCAATTATATGTTTGTACAATACCTAGCACAATAGGGTCAGAGTCTATAGACACTACTGAAATAATAATGTTAACTCAGCCAATGCCTGTGTACATTAAAAAAAAGGGGGGGGGGAACATACTCATAGGCCCCCTACAAGGGCCTCTTTATCCCCCCACTTCTGTAAGAACTACTTTCTTTGGAAATTCATTTTGATTGAGATAATTGCCCGAGTTTGCGTGCTTCTCCAAAGACTATTGGGGCAGTGAGTTGTATGGGCCCGTGGTGCCTGGGATCCATGTATATTTAGGGCCTGGGGGCCCGGCTCCACCAATGTTCGGGGCTGGATCTCTTCTCCGGCCCCACCTGCCGCCCCCACGTGCCCCCCAGCCCCTCCTGCTGCCCCCGGGCGATTTAAAATGGCTGGGGGCCCCTAGCCGCCACTGCCACCATCACCAGCAGCACAGCAGGACTGCCTACATTACAGCGCAGCCACGGCAGCGCTGTGAGGTGGGCAGCGTAGACATGCTTTATCGCCGGGGGAGAGCTCTCCCGGCGATAAAAGATAACCACCCTGCATGAGGAGTGGTAGCTTTAATGTTGGGAGCGTGGCTCCTGGCGATAAAGCACTGTTTATACTAGTGCTTTTCAGCGCTAAAACTTTTGTTGCTCAGGGGGGTGTTTTTTCACACCCCTGAACGACTAAAGTTTTAGCGCTGAAAGTGGCAGTGTAGACATAGCCTAAGGTGGCTTCCTGCCCGCCCGCTCTGTGCCTCTCCGGGAAGAGGCCGGCACGTCCCTGCAGCCCTGGGATGGGTGGGTGTCTCCACACGTTGCCCCTGCCCCGAACACCAAGCCACTGCCAGAGGGGTGTGCAGGTCACTTTCAGGAGCTGGAACTGCCCACGGTAAGCGCCGACGTTCTGACTCCCTCCTGCACCCCAAGTCCCTGCCCCATCCCAAAGCCCACACCCAAACTCCCTCCCCGAGCCTTAACCCCCTCATGCACCCTAACCCCCTGCCCTATCCCAGAGTCCGCACCCAGCACCCAAACTCCCTCCCAGAGCCTTAGGTGGGAGGTGGGGGACTTGGACCCGTTCTGGGCACCACCAAAAATTATCCAAATCTGCCGCCTCTGAAGACCATTCCACCTCTAAAACCCTCTTGAATCTGAAAGACTGAGAAGAAATCTCAGCAGAAATGATGTCTATGAGATTCCCTGTTACTCACAGCCTCTGGTCAAATCGAGATTGTTCATGAAAAGCTTTTCTTAAGAGAATGTTGCACTTCCCTGTCTTTTCCCAGCAGAGGCTTGTGATAAAGAAAAAATAATAGAAACAAAAAAGTAAAAAAACTTTATTAACCTTTGAATAACATTGAGTTCTAAGCAAAGGATCAGTACAATTCTTAGATTACTCATACTAACCTATTAATCTTCAAACACCTCTGATAAAGTAAGGCAGAGAGAGAGCACTACATTTTGGCTGCTCCAGGGTGGATGTGTTGGAGGGAGAGATCAGAAGAAGGCTCAAAAAGCCTTTCTACTTCAGTGCATCTTAGAAGGGCAGACATATTTTGGCTGCAGCATCTGGGATCACAAGGATGGGCATTATTATCTTCCATAACAGCTACATTCCACTGGAACAATGCAACAATTGACCAGTACAGGAAGTGTGGAAGATAGAACTTTCACAGGAGCTGGGTCAAGTCTACGGAACTCACTCCCACAAGAGTTAAGAATGACCCATGAAGTTCACTGCTTTCCGAACTACCTGAAACACTCATTAATTCAACTTAGCTTTCCCTCAGTAAGTACTTTTTACATGCATACACATCACATTCACAAATTATGTTTTAAACAAACAATATTAAACAACCTTATAAGCTAATTAACCTATTTCTCCTGCAGGCTGGGAAGGAAGAAAAAGAAAGAGCACATTATTGTTATTTCTATTTTAAAATACCTGTGAGGGCCTCACATGCTACTGTCACAGGGGCCATATTTTTCTGCCTAGGATAAAGGCAGAGCTACAACCTTCCCATGGGTGTCACTAGATAAGAAATGTTGGAGGAACCTAGAGTGAAGATCTGAGTCCTGCAGCTGTACTGGAAAGGACACAAATGGAATACTAATGAATCGAGGTAGAACTGGCCACCTGCAGAACTTCCAGGGATTCATAGATTTCTAAATTCGAAGGCAAGAAGGGACCATTGTGAACATGTAGTCTGACCTCCTGTATAGCACAGGCCATAGAATACCCCCAAAATAATTCCTAGCCCATGTCTTTTAGTTAAACTTCCTATTTGGGGAGCACATGTTCAGCTGATTATCCACCATGACCCTCAAATCTTTTTGAGTCACTGCTTCCCAGGATGCAGTCCCCATCAGGTAAGTAGTTCCTGCATTGGTTTTTCCTAAATATATCCATTTACATTTAGTCATATTAAAACATATATTTTTTGCTTGCACCCAGTTTACCAAGCAAATCAGGTTTGCTTTGTATCAGTGACCTGTCCTCTTCTTTTCTTACCACTCTCCCAATTTTTATGTCATCTGCAATCTTTATCAGTGATGATTTTATGTTTTCTTCCAGGTAAATAATAAAAATATTAAATAGTATAGATCAAGAACCAATCCCTGTGGGACATCACTAGATATACACCCATTCAATGATGATTCCCCATTTACAATGACATTATGAGATCTATCAGTTAGCCAATTTTTAATCCATTTAGTGTGTGCCAGTAGCCATTTCACTGTATGGACTGCTCTCCCCTTGGTGTTTCTCCTACACTATGTTTTAGCCATAGTGCCCTTAGTGCCTGATCCTGCAAAGACTTACATACGTGTGACTTTACTTATGAGATTAGTTCTGTTGAAACAAATGGGTCTCTTCTTATCAGTAAAATTATTTGTGAGCTTAAATCTTTACAGGACTAGGGCCTTAGACTGTCAGAGTTAGGGTTAGTCTATGGGGATCCTGGTGGGTGCAGTCAGCACAGCACACACTATCAATGGCAGGATCAAGGCCTAAGCTTTTGTTTCAGAAGTCAGGAGTCTTACTGGTTTGTTTCCCTAGTATCAACATATTGAAAAATCTAAAGGCCAAACTGCTCTACTTGTTTGCTTGCATATAGCTCTCTAATCTGAACTTGTTATGTGTGTCATTCTTTTCTGTGTAGTGCAGCTTTAAAAGAGTAATCGTCCTCACTCCTTCAACAGGAAACTCAATTTGTTTAATTTCAGATGCAGAACATTACAGAATGAGTTACTGTGTTTTCTTGCTTCGATGGAGACTTTATATGTGTGTTCCTCCTTGGTTTTCTGTAATCTGAAATAAAAATTTCTCTTTGCGTGTAAGAAAATTTCTTACATCCATTTGCAAAGTGCAGGGTTATGTTCATAATGTGTTTCTATTTTCAAAACAATTGCTTCAATACTATATCTTTTTAAATCCATTCCAGCTGTGCAGCACCCATGAGCAACTCTACACATTAAAAACAATAGCCTGTGCTTGAAAGGGAGAGGAGAGAATTGTTGGGAAGAAAACAGATTTCGGCTTAGATCTGCAGCTGGTGTAAATCAGCATAGCTGCATGAAAGTCAGCTGATTTTCATCAGCTGAGAATCTTGTCCTTCATTTTTAAGCTTCCAATAAGAAACTATAAAATTACACTGTCTTAATGCTTAAGATTCATGAAAAATACACAGAGTATTCCTTTAATATTTCATGAATTTACTCAAAAGACCAAAATCTTTACTAATAAGGCTGAGGCATGTGTCTATGCAGGAGTCATGAAACTAGAGTTGAAGAATTTGGCAAAAATAGTGCTCTTATAAGAGTCAGATTCTGAGCGCTATACTAATTTATAGTAGTAACTGCCAGAATGCTCAGTCATTCTCCAAGAAATCTATATTTCTTGGATGCATTATCCCAGCTGGTCTATTGATTTCATGGTTCTCCATTCCCAATCACAGTTCCAGCTCACTGATGATTCTATCCAGCACTAGTTACATGAGGTGGCGTTGAAAGCCATCTTTCCTTTGAAGAAGCATGTGTTTCTCTGACAGATGCATTGAGCCAATCTGATAGTCTCCAAACTTCCTACTTCTGGGTTTTTCCTGCAGGAGGAGGCAAGCTGTTTTCTGCAATAAACTTTTCTCCTTCAGCCCACACTGATGGCCACAATCCATGTTCTAAATCACTGTCTTCATGAGCTTTAAGTAAATCCTCCTTCAAATTCCCTTCTAATTCAATGGCATGTTGTAAATCAAATACAGACCATTATAACTGTCTGAGACTATACTGAGCTCTTTAAAGATATTCTTAGAAAGCATCAAGCATATGGGAAGCTTTGGGTACATTTTCAGCATGATATAAAAGGATATAGTCATGGGATAGACCTTAGCAAGCATAGAAGCTTGATAGCTTGGGCTTTGCAAACAGTCAGATCATTAACTTTATAAACATATGAGTTGTCCCATTAAAGTCAATGAGACTCTGTGCATGCATATAGTCATGCATATGTATAAATATTTGCAGGATTTGATACAGGATCCCTGTTCATCTAAATAAACACATAATAGAAATTCTTACCTTTAATAACTAGTTTGTATTTGCCTCTTTCACAAAGCACCCACAGGCCTTTTTGGTGGCTGGCAGGGTCTTATGGCTAACACAACATAAAATCTTCTGAAAGACCCCACAGTCACAGATCACCAAGAGACTGGAGCCAAGCAGGCACAGTTATTAAATGTTTTTTTAACAAATAAGCATAGGCAGTACAGCCAGACATAAGTACTGTACAAGATCAAAAGCTTAGGGCCATCTAGATTTGTTCACACAAGTCACAAGCTGACATACCTACAGAATTACATACAGAGATAGACTGAGCAAAATAGCACGCAGGCTATGATATGGCATCTGGTTTTTTTCTGCAGGAAAATCCAGCTTTTCTTTTCCAAACCATTGACAAAATTGAAAAGCACATTTTGCCAGACAGCCTTGGAGTCTTTTCTCCTCTCCCCTTATACATATGCTTTAGGCAGTAAACGCTGCACAGCTACCCAGTGAGAGTAGAAAGGATATAAAGATGACAGCTGCAACTATGAAAACTAGGAATAGCATGAGTAATTGTTCTGATGGTTTGATATAAATCACCATTTATGTTAGATGTTTTCTGGGAGACTTGTACCAGTAAATATTGGCTTAAAGTTTGAACCTGAACCCAATCTCTAGATATATGGCGGCCTGATTATACTTGGAATGTAATGCTGATCATCAATTCCCATTTAGAACCCTAACTTTCTGATTGTTTTGTCATTAGTAATGAAACCTTTATAGAGCACTTTACATGTTCAAAGTGCTATACAAATCATAACTCATTCACTGGTTCTCAGCTCTTTTCCATACCATGACTCCAGTTAATACAGAAAAATGTTTCAGGACCATACCTTCCCTGCCCTCCCTTTTCCATCTAATCCTAAGGAAAAGGAAGGTGGTCACCCTTCTCCCTGATCTGTTTGCAACCTTCTTTCAAGAGTTGCAACTCTCATGTTTAGAACCCCTGAACTAATTAATCCTCTCAGATGCTGAGTTCGGTCATCTGTGGAGATTAATGCCAATTGGCTACCCTTGTGAGTTAGGCATCTATTAAAGTTCCAGACCGGGAAGTGGAGGAAGAGAGGTTAAATATTTTGCCCAAGCTTACAGAGGTAGGGATGTGATTAGAACAGAGGACCAAGCAATTGCCATTCCTACACAGTGTCCCAGCCCACTATCTCCTGACAAATCCAAACTAATGGACACCTGCTTATTTTATTTAAACATCCTTGGCTTGCCTGCTTCAATAGAAAATGAAATAACCAAACATCTTTCTTCAGTCATTGTCTTGCTTGATAGGCCTATCCAAAAGGTCAGTGCTATTAAATACCGCAGTACTTGCTCTTGGATGCATTTGTAGATGGATTTTCAATGTAGAGACAGCAATTTTAGGTGCATATTCCAAACACCCTAATGAATAAATTCATTCCCTGTACATTACCAGACTGCGTATTCTTCAGGGAAAATAATAATCGGCCTCTTCTTTGGGTCTCTACCAGAGCCAGGGACTGCAGCCATGCCATTGGGATTAAAAGAGCTTTATTCTTGCCCCGTTTTCTAGTGTGGAACCACAGTGACTGACTGTGTTGGCATCCAATCTGTTCTCTAAGTCCAACAGGCTTGGTAGTTCTGGACCAAGATCTTTTATACTACAGTACTTACATCTGGGTAGCAGACTCTCTTCATTGGTGAGTTCTGAATTATTATTCTCCACCACAAACTAATGCACTGACCTTGTTAGATTCCGCTTTCTCATTGTCATATGCATGTGCTGGCCTCTTTATTCCTACCTTCACTGAACTGGCTTATAAACTATTTTCCCCTTTTATTCCTCTCCTTCCCTGACTTGTACAAATTGGTTTGAAGAATCACTTCATCTGTTTCAGTCGCCTCTGCTTTTGGCAAGAAATTCTCCAATATCCATTTCTTAATCCTATTCCTAAACAATCATAACTACAAAAATGTGAATATAAATATGCCAGTATGAAGCCAGTTTGCCAAATGTTGATGATACTGACATCATACAGCACATTCTGAATATGCACAAGGTTTTAGTAATTGCATAGTCACTTAGGGCTCAACAGGGTGGATCAAGGTTCTGTAGTGAGCCAACCTATTAATAGAGAGATCAGTCTCTGGAAATGAAAAATAAAGAGTGACTCTTTTATGTAGCACCAAGTTGCAACACAGACAAGGAGGTGCCCCAAAACTTCAAACTCTTTCCTCTCTTTTCCCCCTCCATGGCCATGCAGAGAATTTTAAAGCCAGGAGTAAATCTCCTATGAACCTGTAGAAGGGATTTAGGCTTACTTGTACTAAATCCCCCATGCTTTCATACAATAAAATGATGTGGGGAGGTTTCTGCACCATTTTTAGAGCTTCATGTTCTCAGTGTCTTAAAAAAAAATCTTTGGACCTTTTTCCTTTCAGTGTTTCCTTGGCTGACTGACCATTTGTTCTTAACATTAGCCAGGGAAAATATATTTTGGCCTCTGCTTCCTCATCGATAGTAGAAGAAAATGTGCAGCTGGTATACATAGCACTCCCTGGCGGAAGAAACTTATCACTCAGGCCACCAAACAGCAGGAACATTTTAAATTTGGCCTAGCAAATTGGGATTAGTCTCCACAGCCTCCAGCACTCAACAGCTCCAAGGCTAAATATGGTTGGACAGATCACTTACTGTAAGTTGTAAGATTTAGAGTGAGATCCTGGCCTCACTGAAGTCAGTGGAAGTCTTGCCATTGTCTTCAGTGGAGCCAAGATCCTTCTCACATACACACTCTTCAACACAGTGTCCATTAAACAATGGCCCTTATATCAAGAAAACCCAAGTTGCATCTTTTGGGATGGTCCTAGCTTGTCTTGGAGAAAGGACAGTTTTGCTAAGTACCACAGGATATTTTCCCAAGATCTCTCCATTTAAGATACAGCCAGACCTGAACTTCAGGCCATATTTTCAAAAGCCGGCATGTGCATCAATCTGGCTGGACAATCAGGATATAGGTGTGACAGGTTCAGTCACAGAGACCCCCTTGGGACTGTCACCTGATGTGCTGAGACTACCTCTGAGCCTGTTTTCTCTGCCAGTTTGGGCCTCCAGAACCCTGCCTTGTTGAGCCAGACATGCAAGCCTGCTGCAAACCAAACCCAGGATCTGAACCACACTCCCAAAGCTGCAGATTTAACTGAAAACAGCTTAAGAAGTGCTCCTGTCTCCAGCACCCAAACACCTACGTCCCAATGGGATCCAAACCCCAAATAAATTCATTTTACTCTGTATAAAGCTTATACAAGGTAAACTCATGAATTGTCTGCCCTCTATAACACTGATAGAGATGCACAGCTGTTTGCTCCCCCAGGTATTAATCACTTACTCTGGGTTAAATAAACAAAAGTGATTTTATTAAGTATAAAAAGTAGAATTTAAGTGGTTTCAAGTAATAACAGACAGAACAAAGTAAGTTACCAAGCAAAATAAAACAAAACATTCAAGTCTAAACCTAATACATTAAGAAACTAAATACAGGTAAATCTCACCCTCGGAGATGTTCCAATAAGCTTCTTTCACAGACTAGACTCCTTCTTAGTCTGGGCCCAATCCTTTCCCCTGGTACAGACCTTGTTAGTTCCAGCAGGCATCTTAGGTGAAAAGCAGGGGATTCCACATGACTGGGACCACCCTTGTCCTGCTCCATCCCCTTTTATAGCTTTGGCACAAGGCAGGAATCCTTTGTCTCTCTGGGTTCCCACCCCTCCTTCTAAAAGGAAAAGCACCAGGTTTAAGATGGATTCCAGTACCAGGTGACATGGTCACATGTCCTGTGAGACCCCTACTCTCCATTCTTTCTGGCCTGACTCACAGGAACACAGGAAGGCTTACAAATAAATAGAGCCTTTTACAACCCATTATCTTGGTTAATGGGAGCCATCAAGATTCCAAGCCACCATTAATGGCCCACACTTTGTATAGTTACAATAGGAGTTTAGAGTAATACTTCATATTTCTAGCTTCAGATACAAGAATGATACATTCATACAACTAGGATGAACACACTCAGTAGATTATAAGCTTTGAATGATACCTTACAAGAGACCTTTTGCATAAAGCATATTCCAGTTACATTATATTTACACTCATAAGCATATTACCATAAACATATGGAGTGCAACATCACAATAGGCATGCACAGAATTACAAAATGTTCAAAATGGGGTGTCTGGGCATGTGGAGAACCTCTGCTTCCCAAAAGGTAAGCATGCCCTAATGGGTGTAGTCACAGAGATTGGCATACACTACCCCTTCTTAGAATTATGCAGGCCCATGTTAGGCACATACAAGGTAGGTATGGCTTTGGCAGGTATAAAATATCCAGTCCAGGGAGAGGCCATCTCCATGCATTGGAATTAGAGTGGCTGACCCAGCAACCAAAGAAGAGCCAGTATCTGAGGCAGAGAACAAACAGTGATGCACTTGACTTTGACAGAGAGATGGCCAACATTAGCTCCACCCACATGGACCAGTTTCAAGCATATGCAATAACAGAATTCCCCAGTGACTCAATAGAGTAAACTCTCTCCTTAACAGAAAGCATGAGGCTTCCCCCCTTGTGGAAATGGCTAATTGCTTCCTCATCTCCAGTCCCTTCAGCGGGAAATTACAACATGGACTTAAGGGCCATCAGGTCTCTCAGAGAAAGCCTTTGTCTCACTTTCTCAGCATCACCCCCAACACCACTGGATGAGGCCATCCTTTCCATTTGGAAGCCCCAACATGCTGAATGACCTTGGCTTATTGTCATACCTAGTATCATTTTGCACGCATTATGCTCCATTAACACAAGTTAATGCAACAGGTTGGTCATAGCTTCAGAGTCCTGCACATACTGGAATATCGATGTGTAGGTTTTTAAAAGTAGCCTATTGAGTGTCCACACAGGAGTTTGTAGAGCAGTGTGAGCAAGCAGCATTCTGCGTAATTTTAGCTGAAGGGGTGAGACCTATATTTTTGATGCTAAAGGTCCCAGGTTCAATCCCCATTGACAACCCATGATGGTGGGTCATAACGAAATCATGGCCACTACAGGGATTTGAGTTCCTGTGGAGCGTCAGAAGCTGGAGGAACCAGGCTTGCCAAATGAAAGAAGACAAGAATAGTAAAGAAATACATTTTATTTTTAAGCTTTCAAGAAAGTGTTACAAACAAAAAGTACCTTATAACAAACACAGACAACACTTGAACAGGGGCATCATGTGCTATGGGTTAAGAGGGGCAGTTGCCCACTCCAGTCCTTGGTTTGCCCCTCCTGACTTTTCATAGGTCTATAGTCTTAATTATATTTTTTACTTTGCGCCCCCCATATAAATATATTTCAGGGATATAATATAATCACATATAATGTTCTATATGCTGACACAACTCCCCCCCCCCCACACACACCCACATATTTTTTCCCCAAAATTATGCCCCTGACCTGGAGAATACTTGGAAGGGCAGATACGGATCCTCAACACAGTAGCCTTATTTGTGGAATTCAGCTTCCCTTGGCAGTCTGCCAGATCTCAGGTTTACTGACCATCAGAGCATGGTGTTAGGCAAGTTTATATTATCTGGCCATAGCTGGAGATGGGACATTGTATGGGGTGTGCCGTGCTCTGATGTGATACCAAGCATTCTTTCTCTCAGGTGCTTGGCTGCCTGGTTCTCGCTCATATGCTCAGGGTCTAACTGATTGCCATATGTGAGGTCAGGAAGGAATTTTTCCTCAGATCAGATTGGCAGTGACCTTCTGGGGGTTTCATCTTCCTCTGAAGCCTGGTGTACAAGTTGTTTGCCAGGATCATCTTGGTATATCTCAATTCCCTGCCATTGCAAGGGCCTTGAGCATCGGTCCATCTGGGTCCCTTCTATTCTCTGCCTGCGACACATATTGGTTTGGTCTCCTGAGGACTGTTAATATCTTGATCTAATTTCAGTTGCTGGATTCAGTGTGCCGCTGCTGGTTGGTGTTGGTAGCCTGTGATATACAGACAGTTGGATTAAATGATCTGGTGGTCCCTTCTATGAGTCCCCGGCTTGTAAAGGACCTAAATATGGCAGCCTTATGATGTAGATTTATGCCTAGCAACAGTCATAGCACCAATGGGTCACTAAGCTACCTTTGTGGGTAGTTTCCATATTTAATTTTCTGTGTTTCTTTTAATACTGTAGGGTGCCAATAGATCCTGGAAGAATGCCCTGCCACCCTACTAATCATTTCAAAATCCTATATCTTTGGTTGTCAAATGCAATCTGTAGATTGCACTCAAGCTTCCATGCTGCTAAGGCTGTTGGTAGGGGACATTCACATCAAGCTTAACTTGTGTTATTAGCATAAACTGTTGCTTTTCTAAGTGTTATTTTTAACCTGACAGAGAATTAGCTGCTTTTCAAGGCATGAGATGGAAGGAAAACTTGTGGCACAGGAGAAATAAGGGCTAAATTCTATGCTAATTTACACCCACATAACCCCTGTGAGATCCTGTGAGTGAAGACAATGCAAAATGTGGCCTGTGTCCATCTTTAGTGTAATGCAGAGACATAAGTAGCTAAAACTATGGGTTTTCCTTGTATGTTATTCAATTCCCATATATAGAACTTTCTCTTGCCTTGTGGCTAAATATATTGATTCATCACTCAGGGAGCTCTACCTCAGGATTACTATCTGCAGTGTTTAGATGTGATAAATTATCAGTATTTTAAAGTCCTTATTAAAAACTTTTTACAATAAAACTTTCTATAAGAGCTTTTCCAACATGTTGACACAACATAGTTTTTTCTTGAAGCTTTTTTCTTTTTTAATTTTAATATTTTGTTGCCTCCAAAGAATAAAACAAAAAAATTCATACTAGTCAGGAGTGAATATGAGAACTTGTAGTTAACTGTTCCCCACCAAAACACACTCACACAAAATAAGTTGGTTGGGTAAAGAATTGTGAAAGGACCTGCTGGCTCATGTGGTATGAAGATGTCTTGATCATATTAGAAGTTTTCAATTACAGAATAAGTTCATATTTCAAAATATAAAATATTGGTAAAACTGAATAGTCAGAGTCTTCTGTGGTAACTGCAAACTGAAACCAAAATACTGGACCTCTGTATCACCAGGGAGAGAAAGATGGGTGCTTGCTAGTCTGCACAATGGAAATTTTCAAAACAAACCATTTATATAGTACAAATCTCAACTTGTGATCTTGTCAGATAAATATGCTAAGGGCCAGATCCTGCAAATACTTCAGCAGGTGCAAAACTGTACTCAGTGAGTAAAGTTACACATGTGCTTAAGTGTTTGCATGATTGGAGCTTAGGTGAGACTGGTCAGTATGTGGCTAGAAAGCCTAAAATAACAGAAAAAGAAAGAAACCCTAAGTGCTGTAGAAAGCAAGTCTGATGATCACGTAGACAACAGTCTCCCCTAATGAGACTGTCATTGAACTAATGCCCGCAGTGTGCTGTTGGGAAAGGAAGTTTATTTTTATCATACAGGATTTGAGGCATTTGCGGCCATAGTGGTACTTGCAAGATTATGGTCTTATCACTGGCGCCTTAGACAAATTCTAGTTTGGGTAGTTGTGTCCTGTTTCTCAATTCCACCCCCAGTTGCAACAAGGAGCGGTCAAACTCTCTCCTGATAGAAGTACATTGAAGTCAGTGGAATTACACCAACAGAGAATCTGGCCCAATAACCTTCTCATCATAAACTGTTATTTCACTTCAGAAATGGCTGAAATGATTACCTGAGCAATTAAAAAAGGAGAGTGGGGGAAATCTGGTCAGAAAGTCATCTGGATAATTCAGAGGAAGGTTTACCTTCAAATGCAATTATTTTCAAATATGAAAGATCTTTCTTTTAGGTTTCCTTGGTAAATATATAGCTTTGGAACAGTAACTGGGACATAAGTATTCTTTACTGACTGGATTTCTGTTATCATATACTTTAATATTTGATGTTCTGATCTTTACTTTTTTTTTTTTAATTTGGCCTCAGAGAAAAGCTGCTCTATAAATTTTGATTTTTCTAATGCTAAGAATGTTTAGTGTTTTGACTGACAATATGTATAATTCATGTTTCTGATCCAAAGTGTTTTTCTCCTTTAACAACAGCTTTGCATTGACTGTAGTATTTCCCCCCACCTTATTAGATTTTATCATATTACCAGAATCATTATTTCTAAAGCAAAAAATAAAACCTATGTCATCAAGATGTTAATTCTAACAGGAAGTCTTACTTGAAGGCTTAAATTCAAACCTTTTATTAAATTTCCCAACACAAGAAATTCTCCCTTATGCGTATCTCTCTTTTCCCCAATATATATGTTCTGTGGTCAGATAAATTATGTTGGTGGTTGGTTCTGCTAAAAACCCTTCCAATAACCTTTGTTGCCAGAACATCTAGCTATAAAAATCAGTTTTAGCTCCCATAGTTCCAGTTGGCTCACATATATTAAGTTTGAAGTATTTGAAGATTCCCTGCAATTATCAGTCTCCTTTGAATAGTGCAATATATAATGGAAATGCTTGTGAAAGAGTGTCACTCTGGTGTATTTGGATTACCTGCAGCTACAGGAGTGAGTGCCTTCTAATGTATAATGAATGCTGAGGCTGTGCTTAGATTTGCCCAGGGCTTGTTTTGCCTTAAAATGCTGGGTTTTGTTTGGGGGTTGTTTGTTTCAGGGAAAACTGTTATTGTACCATTAAAGGGCTTACCAATAGACCCTGGAGAATTTTAGGATTAGTGTTCCACATGTCTATATTTGCAATACTGGTTGGTGAAACAAAGTAAGCACCAAACTTTTTGCATAGCTGATCTTCTACATGCTTGTTGAAAGATTGTCCTTGGAAGAATACCCCTATTGCTATAGCAGCATAGCCAAGACTATAACTGGGCAGAGAGGTAGTCTACCCTGCTGTTATACCAGGACATTCAAAGGGATGAGTTGGGAAGTCAACATTCTACCTCTAATAGAGATGAGACCATTAAAGAGGCCATAGGAAATCAATGAATATTCTTGTCTACACCCAGTTTTTCTGGAGGAGAGTGACTATATCTGAGCAAGTAAATACATATTTATGTTTTAATGTTCTAGTCCTGAGATAAGAACCATGCACAGAAAGGGTCTGAAGTGGACCAGGAGTCAGTATATAGGCCCAAGATCTCCACATCTATGACCCTGTCCTCCAGTGGTTCCCCTTAGACACACAGGTTCTGAAAGCCAACCCCACTACTACTATTTCTGTAAGGAAGCAGAGAACAACTCCTAATTCAAACCCAATAGAAGATACAGGTAGTAACTGAGTGTGAACTCACTGCATTTCCTCTACCTGGGAAGTGCCAGACTTAACTCTTTCCTTGGTTAGATTAAAGTTAGGGTCCTTAACCCTCTCATTATAACATACGGTTTGTAGTCTGTTTGCTAAGCATCTCTATAGCATTTTTTATCCAAGAATCTGAAAAAAACTTTACCAGTATTAGCTCATCCTCACAAAACTCCCATTTCTTCTATGTGTTATTTTACAGAGGGACAAACTGAGGCAAAGAGAGGTTACGAGATGTGCCAAAGACACACTGTAGCCATTGATGTAGCCAGGAACAACATCCAAGAATCTTGGCTCACAGATTCCTGTTCAAACCACTAAACCATACTGCTATCCTAATTAATGATATGTGCATAGCACTGGATTTTTCAAACTGCCTTGCATGCTTTCCCTTGTCTATTTGTGACAATTCTATGTTAAAGTAAAATTACTGGATCAAAATAGTGGTTTTTTTATTACTATAGTAAAAAATCCATTTTTAGGCCTACTTTTCTTGCGTTAGCAATATAGCCTAGTAAAAATATTTTCTACATTTACGTCCAAATCTTAGACAAATTATTCCATTATAAAATGAAAAATATATATTTTCTGACATGCCTTTTGGCCATTTAAAATGTTCCTATTCTTATGGGATTCAACAACTGTCCCTTAAAGCATGCCAGGGGCATGCGAATGATAATGCAATCATAAGCCAAGGTCTGAAAAGACTCTCATACAAACATTTTCTTGGATTTCCAACAACTTTAAAAAACAAGATTTGGCAAATGCAAACAAAACTCTTGTAGCCTTTCGCTGTTCACCCATCTGACGTGAAGAACCCAGCATTAAAACAGATTTGCCATTATGATTCCTCTTGCAACTTTTGGTCATCAAAATTACCTGCAGTTTAAGTATCACTAACAAATGCATAATGACATTTTTTCCTCTGTTATTTTGAAAAAGGCCCATATATAGACCCTGGTCCCTGGAGAATGTAGCTAATTCAGCACATGCAAAGCCAAATCCTGCAGATTTGGGAGTAAGTGCTAGTTTTTTCTTGCAAGATTGAGCCCAGAGAGTCCTTCTAGATTCAGGAGATACAATGGTTTAGTGATGGTCCCCAGGAAGTCAGCTCACTTATTTTTCTGGTTCAGCCACCGGCAGGAATACTGTCACCCAGGAATGATTGAAAGATCAAAATGTCTGAAGAGGGAGAAAACTCGCTAGTTTGTTGAGAATCATCTGACAAATAAATAAATAGCAACATGAGAAATAGGGGAGATGGGGGAATAGGTAAAAGAATTAGGGGACAAGATGAATGTGACCCAACATTTGAATTATTTCAATAGATGAAAGAGGTTGTTTTCCAATTGCCCCTCTCCCAGCAGTCCCTACTGTAATCAGCCAGTTAACTAACTACATTTGTAATCCACACTAGGAGAGTGTGGTTCTTTGTCCTGCTCTAGTGGCTGGTTCATATATGGGATAAAATCCTACTTCTACTACCAGCTAGAGGAGTTACTACTTTAGCTCAAGCTTGTTTTTAGCACTGAAGGTCCTAGGTTCAAACCTTAATGATGACCCAAGTGTGGGTCTCTCTCTCTCTACTTATATATATTGTAATGGGCTTCTCCCCCTCCACTAGCTGGTTGCAGGTGGGTGTGGTTTGAAAGAGAGACTCGGGAGGCTGGACAGGGAAATAGGTGCTGCTGAGGACTTTGGCAGCATTTAAGTTTGTTGGGTTTTTTTGGACAACTTGGTCTTGCCTCATGCTTTCAGACAACCCTGATGCTACAATATCTATCCATAGCACTCCAACAAATTATCATCAGATGGCTGTGGGTGGTGGCTACCACCAGGCCATTTGTCTGCATCCAGGTCATGCTGAGAGCCACATGTCATGTCAATTGGAGAACTCCATTGAAGCTAATGGTGCTTCACCAATTTACATCAGCAGAGAAATTTGAAGAGTCTTCACAGGTCTGGGGCTTCCTGGTCTCCAGAAAATGATCCCGTGAAGGGGTGGCAATGAATATAGTCACAGTTCTTCCAGAACAGGCAGAATGATGTCAGGGACACAAAGCTCAACAATGTAAATCCTAATGAACTGCAGCATTCACAGATGAGGAAATCGTTTCACCAAAACCCTGTTCCCAAATTCTCACACTCATTGCAGCAGCCTCCCTCTGAGATAACTGGGAGGGGAAACTAACTGGAAACTCTCCTGACACCTCTCAGAGCTCTGACAGGGCTCTTGTTATATGATCAGACTTCTACTGAGGCAAACAAGCTGCAAAACTAGTTCTCTTCAAGATGCTCAACACAGCTGTTGGAGGACTGTGTTTTCTCTTGGCTGAAGAGACATTTCTCCATAGATCCAGGGTCTTACTTCTGCACTAAAGCCTCAAAGCAGTTGCTGCTATTCTGTTTCCTCTCACTCCTCCAGCCCTCACCTCCCTTGACTCACAAAGCCACATAGTCAGGGGAACGCTTGCCCATTTTACTGTAATTCTTTTGGCCCTTTTTGGTGCCTCTTGCATCCCAAAGTTACAACCTGGCCTATAGTACTAGGTCAGTAAATATACTGGAGATAAACTAATTGCACATGAATTAGTGAAGAACCAGATAGACTAGCAAAGTCAGAGGGGAATTTGTAAGTGAAACACATATATTTACCAGAATCATAGAAAGAGCTGTCCATGTCCTATATTTCTTTGTCACCCTAGTTTTCCTAGTCCCCACTGGACCTCAGTAGCTGCAGACATGCATTCACTCTGGGATGGATTTACATTTTGGCAAAAACTTGAAGGGAGTTTATTGTCACCTACGTCTGCTGTGACTACAAAAAAATAAAATAATTACATGTATAATTTGCATATGCAAATTATTGCCTGGATTTAGTTAATCTGTTACTGAAAATGGTGCCAAGGTGGTGGGAGGTCTGTCAAAGGAAAGATACTAAAGGATAAATTAATTGTTGTTTAATAATACAATTTTCTCTACATATTAAAATAAAGAGTATGAAGCCAAAGTAACTACTATGCACCATTACCAGATTAAATACCATCTAATCACATTATCAGATTATACAATATTTTTGTATGAATCAACAAATGTTTAATGTTTCTCTAAGGCAAAAAAAAAGCATATTACAGGGGATTAAAACTATGTAAAAATATCTAGATTAATATCACATCATTTAGGAATAAAGAACATGGTGGGTAATGGGTAGATGACCCAGTTACAAAAATGTGATGATTTAAATACAAAAATTCAACATGATGTATTTTTAAACCTCACAACATTTAAACGTCTTTGACTATACTTCAACAAAGGATCCTTCTGTTATGCCAAGAAGTTGTACATCCTGGCACAGAAAGAAACGTGAATTTGATTTTAATTGAAAGAAACCTTGACACCATCTCACCTAAGAAGCAGGTTTATTTTTATTTCACAATGAAGCTATCATTCAAAATATTCATGGGCAACGTTCCCTTCTAGCTACATGGGTTTGTAATCCAGCAGTGAGCAAAGATGCTCTGGGCATGGCCAAAAAAGTTAACTGCATTAACCCAGCATAGCCGAAGCCCCCTTGCTTTGTATCACACAGTTGAACAATGGGCACAGTCACCAGTAGGAATAGTTTGGGGAAAATAAAAGAGGATGAGCCACTGTAAGAGCAAGATTGTGTAGTAGCCACTCCATAGCTAAGGTTGAAGCTGGCTTCCCATTATAAGCCTGATTTTCAAGTCTTAAAACTCCCTCCTCCCCCAAAGAAAACAATCCCCCTGAAATTTTTCATGCCACAGCTCAATCCAGAGTGGAAGTTTCTGGAAAGTTTGGAACAAGACAGGCAAAGGATTTTAAAATTATGTTGTCTGAAATTTTTCCTTCTGAACTTTTGAAAAATGTCTCAAATTTTTGGCTCATCCTCTCTCCAAAATGGCTCAAACTCATAGAAAGTAATATTCTCTTTCTGCCCTGCACCCTTTCAGTCCTCACTTATGAGCTTTCCTTAAACAGGTAAGTCATCATTCTCTCTATATTAAAACAGATGGAGTACCAAACCTTAGGTTTTATGTTGGGATTCTTCAACAACTTATTAACAGCTTGAACTACATTCTCTTGAGGGTTTATCCTGCCTGTTTAACCTGATTACATTAAAGTCCTTTGTTCATCAAGGGACACATATGATCTACATATGATATTAAAAGTGAAACAACCCGTGCCTGAATAATATGTTTGTGACACAATTTGAAGAAGCCTGGAAGTCAAATTTCCATCATGTAATCTTTTCCTAATGATATCAGCCTTGAACACCCATTTGCCCATTTCTTCCATAAATGCTCCCACTTCCATCTTTCATGCATGGAATGCCCTCTCCAAACTAATCCATTAGACCCGTACCCTCTTCTCCTTCATGTTCCTTCTCAAGATCCACTTCCACTTAACCCAGCATAGGGAGATTCCCAAACCTGAGCTGTCCTTTGTAGGTGACAAATCTGAGGAATTGTCACAGATTGAAGTGTCATTAGAGGAGGTTTTGGAATTAATTGATAAACTTCACAGTAACAAGTCACCAGGGCCAGATGGCATTCACCCAAGAGTTCTGAAAGAACTCAAATGTGAAAGTGCAGAACTATTAACTATGGTTTGTAACCTGTCCTTTAAATCAGCTTCTGTACCGAATGACTGGAAGATAGCTAATGTAACACCAATATTTAAAAAGGGCTCTAGAGGTTATCCCGGCAATTACAGACCAGTAAGTCTAACATCTGTACCGGGCAAATTAGTTGAAACAATTGTAAAGAATAAAATTGTCAGACACATAGAAGAACATAAATTGTTGGGCAAAAGTCAACATGGTTTCTGTAAAGGGAAATCATGTCTTACTAATCTATTAGAGTTCTTTGAAGGGGTCAACAAACATGTGGACAAGGGGGATCCAGTGGACATAGTGTACTTAGATTTCCAGAAAGCCTTTGACAAGGTCCCTCACCAAAGGCTCTTACGTAAATTAAGTTGTCATGAGATAAGAGGGAAGATCCTTTCATGGATTGAGAGCTGGTTAAAAGATAGGGAACAAAGAGTAGGAATAAATGGTAAATGTTCAGAATGGAGAGGGGTAACAAGTGGTGTTCCCCAAGGGTCAGTCCTAGGACCAATCCTATTTAACTTATTCATAAATGATCTGGAGAAAGGGGTAAACAGTGAGGTGGCAAAGTTTGCAGATGATACTAAACTGCTCAAGACCAGAGCAGACTGTGAAGAACTTCATAAAGATCTCACAAACCTAAGTGAATGGGCAACAAGATGGCAAATTAAATTTAATGTGGATAAATGTAAAGTAATGGACATTGGAAAAAATAACCCCAACTATACATACAATATGATGGGGGTTAATTTAGCTACAACTAATCAGGAAAGAGATCTTGGAGTCATTGTGGATAGTTCTCTGAAGACGTGCACGCAGTGTGCAGCGGCAGTCAAAAAAGCAAACAGGATGTTAGGAATCATTAAAAAGGGATAGAGAATAAGACAGAGAACACCTTATTGCCTTTATATAAATCCATCGTACGCCCACATCTCGAATACTGCATACAGATGTGGTCTCCTCATCTCAAAAAAGATATACTGGCATTAGAAAAGGTTCAGAGAAGGGCAACTAAAATGATTAGGGGTTTGGATCAGGTCCCATATGAGGAGAGATTAAAGAGGCTAGGACTTTTCAGCTTGGAAAAGAGGAGACTAAGGGGGGATATGATAGAGGTATATAAAATCATGGTGGAGAAAGTGAATAAGGAAAAGTTATTTACTTGTTTCCATAATATAAGAACTAGGGGCCACCAAATGAAATTAATGGGCAGCAGGTTTAAAACAAATAAAAGGAAGTTCTTCTTCACACAGTTCCACAGTTCCTCCTGTGGAACTCTTTGCCTGAGGAGGTTGTGAAGGCTAGGACTATAACAGGGTTTAAAAGAGAACTAGATAAATTTATGGAGGTTACGTCCATTAATGGCTATTAGCCAGGATGGGTAAGGAATGGTGACCTTAGCCTCTGTTTGTCAGAGGGTGGAGATGGATGGCAGGAGAGAGATCATTTGATCATTACCTGTTAGGTTCACTCCCTCTGGGGCACCTGTCATTGGCCATTGTTGGTAGTCAGCATACTGGGCTAGATGGACCTTTGGATTGACCCAGTATGGCTGTTCTTATGTTCACTGTGATACCCTACAGAAATCAGCTAGCTGATGATGACTATGTTGCAGGCTACCTCATCCCCAAGGAACCTTCTTGGCAGAAAATTAGATTCCTTGAAATCTGACTTCAGTTAGCTTTACCCAAGAGAAAGAAAAGTGCTCTCTGAGATAGAATTTATATTTTCATCCCCTGGCCAACTTCCTGGTTGAGTCAGGGCTGGAGGACATTGCTCCAATGACAATGTGGTAGGGGACAGAAAAGCAGTGCCACTCACTTTCCTTTTAGCCTTGTTTAGACTAAGAAATGATGTCATGTTGTTTTAAAATATGTTACCAAACATTTTTTAATGAATATGATTTTTAACAGGACTTGCATACAAATTAATAATAACAACATAGACCGGGCAAGTCATGTTTAAAAAAGAATGGCTGACCATGATCAGCTAGCATGTTTTTTTAGCACAACTTGTCCTGTCCTGTTAGCTGACACATTTTAAAACACCACCTATATTTCAAGTCTAGACATGACCATAGAAGACCGAAAAAGTCACAGCCATTATTCTTTTCTATAGAGACAGCAGTCTGAGCACATTCATTGTTTAGTGGGACAAGGCATTCCCTGCACTTGACTATAAAAGTAGCTCAGTGTTAGGGGCCCAATCTTGTTCCCACTGAAGTCAATAGATGTTTTGCCACAAATTATAATGAAGCCAAAACTGGGTCCTAATTTTGTAGTTAGGTCATCAGGGGGATAGGACTAAAACTTCCTTTTTAAAGCAGTACATTGTGGGTATTCCCCATGTGCAGTTCCATAGGGGAGTATTTTACAGCCCAAGTCTGACGTCACTCTTCAGAGACCGAAGGGAGGCCCATCTATTTTCTCAAGCTTTTGCCTCTCGGAGTTGAGTGAGAGCTATCCATGCAGACGGATTCATGAGGCAGATGTAGGAAGTTTTCACCAATACCTTTTGGTCTCTTCTTTTCCCCCTCTATTATTAAAAAAATTGTCTTGTGCTAGCCAGTTGTTCAATTTCATTTTTCCCTTTAGATTATTGAAACTTGTTATATTTTGCAGGTGTGTTGGTTGTTGCATTATGCATGTGTCAGGTTCAACATCAGTCACTGACTGCAGCTAAGCCCTTTGGTCTGAGGCCCTCTGTCCACTGGACAGTTTCTTCCGTGGATGTGGATTTTCATGACAAGAGATTAGCTAGCAACATTATTCCACTCAAATAAACAGAATCAACTGTTATTAAACTGTTTTTGTTGTCTTTTCCCATCCCCATCGAGCCAGAAAGACAGAATTTTAAACACTAGATCTTAAGCTTTGCCCACAAATTGTAAGATAATTAACCTTCAGCTGCTTAATTAACTCCCTCTGCAAAGCACATATATAATACCATTTTGTGCTAACAAAGTGATGTCCTGGCCAAATTTCATCTCAGATAATACTAATTATAATTTTTCTACTTATACCTCTTTGTGAACTTTAATTTGGATGAGGCAATATGGTATCCCCATTCTGCTCTGAACTATTATGTACCATTTGTCAACGGTTAAATAATTGTCGCTTCCCCCCAAAGACAGCTGTGATTCAAGGACAGGTGGAATGATCCCTTCATAGAGAGCATTTTAATTTGTCACGTTTTAAGTGCTTTGAAACTCAAGGTGCATTAGTAAAGTAAAATTGTTAGGAGGGAACTTCTAAACTCTGCTCAAAGTTTGGCATGTGTGGTCCTGAGTCAATCCCTTGTGTGACTGAGTTGCCATGGTAGTTTCTGATACAGAAGCTCCCGTGCCAAAACTGGGGTTTAGATCTGGAGGGAAACTTTTGCTTGTTGCACTGGAGAAAATATTATGCTGATGACTTAGGCTATGTCTACACTATGGATCTTACAGCAGCACAGCTGAATCGCTGAAGCTGCGTTGCTGTAAGGTCTCCTGTGTAGCTGCTCTATGCAGGCGGGACAAAGCTCTCTCACTGGCATAATTAAACCACCCCCAATGAGTGGTGGTAGCTATGTCAGTGGCAGACCATCTCCCGCCAACATAGCACTGTCCATACTGGCACTTTTGTCTGTGAAACTTAAGAATTAAAAGACAGACTCACCCAAAGTCACATAGGAAGTCTTTGGCAGAGCAGGGAATGGAACCCAGGTATCCTGACTCAGCTGTGTGTCCTGGCTATAAGGCCTCCTTCCTCACACAAGGGCTGATCCAAAGCCCACCAAAGTCAATGGGAGTCTTGCCACTGACTTTAATGGACTCTGTGTTAGGCTTAATAATGGAAAATTAACAAAATTTGTGTTATGGAATAAGTGTGAACTTTATGCTTCCAACCCAACAGGCAAAAAAAGCAGGGAGTCAATAAGTGTCAATTTTTTTAAACCCTTGGTAGCATCTTTTTTGTGGCTACAGAATTACAAATATTTAAAATGTGAATAATAATTTCAACTAAGTAGTATATTTTCTCATAAATTATAAATTAAGGCAGCACAAAAATCCCAGATTAGTGTCCAGTTATCAAATCCTAAACGAAACGCTGTTCCTTATTGGCCATCCAATCCATGCAATGGAGTTTAAATGTTTCCCTCATTTTAAAGGACTTGTCAAATAGGTACAAAAATAGATCTAACAATGGGCATAAAGAGAAGGGGTGGGGACAAAAAGAAGGCATTAAGTGTTTTGTGCTCCTTGGGAAAACAGGAGCATGGATTTTGCAGTGAAACATAAACTGACTATTTTCTTCTTAAGCTCTATGACAAAAATTTTGGGCTGCTCCTTAAGACATGCAATAAGGGATCTTATGCTGCACGTGGATTTATCCAGGCAAATCCATTAAAATTAATTGGAGATGTGTGACTAAATGCCTGTTCACCATATCAAAATATTCCCCCTATGAAAAACAGGAAAGAGATCCTGTATCAGACTAGCAATGTTCACTTGAAATGCCTCACACTGCTAGCAAATGTTGGTCCTGCTGAGAAAGAGTTAAGTGAATTCCACTGACTCACTAAAGCAGGTGACTCATTATCCCACTTGGATAGGTTTAGAGACAGAGGATCTAGGATGTGAGTTGAGCAGTTTAGGAGAAGGAGCCCCAGGAGCATCCAAGTCATGAGGAGAAGGCTGGGGTTGAAACTTGTTATCTTATTGTTCATTTTGGGTTGATAAAGCCAAACCCCAGAAAAGAGGCACGTTTTTTATTCTATCATGTACCAACTGTGTGCAAGAGCAGGTTGGAAAAGGAACTAACAGCACTACTCAGGAAGCAGTGAGGAGAAGTCAATGAACCACAAAAGCATTCCTTCCAAGGCTAAGCTACTCTTCACTTTAACAGTAACAGACGTCCCAGGGCTCCCAAAAAAAGGACCAAACAAACCTCCAGTATTCTCTTCTCAGTCTGAGGTGGTCAAGAACATATTTGAACCAAACACAACTCTTCCCTTCTCAAGAGCTTCTCACAATATCCCTCAGTGCAGGCAATCAAACACTTAGGCCTTGGCTACACTTACCCGGTAGTTCGACGGCTGGAAATCGAACTTCTGGGTTCGACTTATCGCGTCTAGTCTGGACGTGATAAGTCGAACCCGGAAGTGCTCGCCGTCGACTGCGGTACTCCAGCTCGCCGAGAGGAGTACCGCGGAGTCGACGGGGGAGCCTGCCTGCCGCGTGTGGACCAAGGTAAGTTCGAACTAATTCGAACTAAGGTACTTCGAACTTCAGCTACGTTATTCACGTAGCTGAAGTTGCGTACCTTAGTTCGAATTAGGGGGGTAGTGTAGACCAAGCCTTAATTAGTCAATTTGTCCAACCTGTGTGGCAATTTTCATCCTAATAAATCAATTATTTCAGCTCACACAAAGGGGTCGCTGTTTACAATACAGTATCACAAGCATTGTAAACAAATACAAGAAGGAAACTGTGCTCCCCCATGTACAATATATGCAGGAACATTTGATTATCCTGTGATGCCAGGAAAGTTTAAAAAAGCTATGATAAAAACACTGAGCTTCCCTGCATTTCTAAAGCTTTGACAATAATGTTCTATTTGATCACTGTGTGGATGGATCAGATCATGGCAACGAGGCCTCAAACTGGATTTTTTTTAGGATGCCATCTTGTTCTCTGGGACCTAATTTCTTTTTTAAAAAAAGTCTCTAACCCTTATGGATGCAGAGAAAAATCAAGGAAACATGAAACAAGTGTAAATTGATGTAGCAATGTCTGCGGCAAGCCTGAAACAACAGATCTGAGAGGTGTGAACTGCACCATTCTTCCAATTACCCGATGGTGGGAAACTCATGTCCAATGATGATTTAAATGTCAACATTTTTAACTATTTCACTGATATCACAGCATGGAAGAAAAGAGAGGAAGGATCACAGATCTGCACGATAGACAGTCAGTGCATGCAGATCATTCATCAGGTTTTAAGATGGACAGTGTTGCTTTTCTAAGGTCTGTCCTCCATCTGATACTGACACAAAACCGCACGTGGTTTTGTCTGATATCAGATGGGGTTCCATTTTGAAGAGTACCTTGTCCCATGCATGCCAGCGTTACCTCACATTCACTGCAAGGTCATGCTCGCAGGGTGGGGTCACACAGGCGGGGATGGGCCTGGGCCCATACCATTCGCAGAGGTACTGGAATGTTTGGTATTCTGGGAATGCATGAGTGGTCACTCTAAGTCAGATAGTGTTTGGGAGAGCAGCAGCATTTCTTGTGCCTAATGTGCCCCATGGAGCTAAATGGCCTGAGAGGCTAAGTAGAGCCCAGGTATGGCTTCTGAGTCACACCAAGGGGAAGGAAATCCCACAGAGCCCAAAGGCCATCCAATTGTCTCCACTGGAGGAGAGACAATTCCACGGAAGACATAAAAAGGGCCGAATCTGCACTGAAGCTGTGTGGGCTTCCTCCTTGACCCTAGTGACTGCTGCTCCGCCCTCTGCTAGAGGATCTCTGCAGACTCAGGCAGACAGCACTGCATCACTTACACTCAGTTCACATTTTCAAGCTTTTCTTTGCAAGCATGAAGGCTGGAAACTTTTTTTTTTTTAAACGAATCTTAGATTCTGATGTCATCACAAGACTCTGGGATCCAGAGATTAGCATGTGCCTATTGCGTCTCGGGAGTATCCTAACATCACTGATAGTGCCCAGCAGAACCTGCGGGATCACATTTTCAACATCTGCAGAATCTGCTGTGAGTGGTGGGCAGAGCTCAGTGAGGAGGTAGAGCCTAGCATTTGGGTGGAGCTTGAGAGGGGTACCACCATCTCCCCTCCCCCATTTCAGTTCTGATGGACCTCTGGTAGTTTGATGTTCTGCCAACTGCCACAGTCCTTTTTAACTGGCTATCTACTGTAGGTTTAAGGTACCAATTTTTTGCGGGGGGGAGGAATGTGGCCTGCCGACCACAATTCCAAGCCCCAGAGCAGAACAGTCAATGGGCCCCCAGGCCTGGCGTGGCATCACCACGTGGGCGCGAAGCTGGACCACGTGTGGCGGCTGGTGCACGCATGCACAAGCCACGCCTGCGCAGACACAGTCCACCTGACATTTGGGCAATGCTGCGCCTGTGCTGGCTGGTGCCCAGCAAGCTGCTGCTGGCTGCGCTGCTGGGCGCGCTCTTCCGGCATGGCCAGGGTTTCCACGTGCCCGCCCGGCTGCCTTGGAGCGGCAGCCAGGGGTCCCCGGACCCTTTTAAATCACCTGGGGCCCTGGGCAATTATCCCCTTTGCCAGCCTCCCCTCCCCCTGTGGGCGGGGCTGTAGTATGTGACTGTAGTGCTCATGATAGGTGTCAGAATATCAGCACTAGAACCTAAACTCTGCTCTCTAGATACATAGGTAGTCAGATGACCCTTATAACTGTAGTATCTGAGTCCAGCATAATCATTAATGGATTTTATCCTCACAGCACTCCTATGGGGTAGGGAGGGATTAACCTCATTTTACAGATGGGGACTATGGCATAGGGTTGATTAAGTGACTTACCGAAAATCACAAGTCATTGACAGAGCCAGGAATTAAACCCGGTCCATTGCCTGAATCATGAGATCATGCTTACTACCAACCTTATCCACTAAAGAGTGTCAGTGTGAATGGTTGTAGTACACCATACTACCTTGCCAGTATACCTCAGCCCTGGGCGGGAGCAATCACCTTTAAGGGATGAGGCCAGATCCCTGGCTTTTCTGCTGAGACTGCCAAAGAAGGAGCCACGTCTGGGACTTCTGTGATGCAGGTGTTTGTCTTCCAAGAACTGGGCCAAGACCAGCAACTCCTTTTAACCAGATCACTGAACAGCCTGCAGGTAGCATTTGTGTGCCAGTTTTAAATGGGTTTTTCTGGACCACAGCCCTCTCCATTCACTTTTTTGTCAACAGACTTTAAAGAAATTACCTGAAATGATGCAACTGTGTTATTTTTCCCAGGCATTTTCCAAGACCTTCTGGAAAGAACAAGTACACACACCTGCACTCCCGCCACTTTGCTCCTCTCCGCATACAGTGGTTTCTCTCATATACTATAACATTTACAGTAACTTTATTGGAAGAAGGCTGAATACAGCTCCCTCAGGAAACAATCAATTCCACTACTTAGCATCCCTCTAGTGCATTTTCAGCAGGTAAACAGAAATGGTCTGCCTCCAGGCAAGGGCAGAGCCAAACTCAGGCCCCACACTTGGATCTGCCCCCTGGCAACATTATACTCTGCCGCCACCAGGCTGCCTAACTAGCTCTGCTCGGTTTTGACATTCTTCAGTCAGGGGAAACAGGAAAGGTGTCAGAGATACAAACAATTGCCCATTCTCCACTTAATATTTGTGTTTTGTTTTTAAGTCCTTTTGCTTCTGCTTCTGTGAGCAGCTCTGATTGTAAATAAACTTGGTCTTGTACATCTAAACACACAGCATAAAACCCTCTTAGCAGCCAATCCAGCATCCCTTAGGCCTGGTCTACACTACGATTTTAGGTTGAATTTAGCAGCGTTACCTCGATTTAACCCTGCACTCGTCCACACGACGAAGCCCCTTTTTTTGACTTAAAGGGCTCTTAAAATCGATTTCTTTACTCCACCCCTGACGAGGGGGTTAGCGCTAAAATCGGCCTTGCAGGGTTGAATTTGGGGTAGTGTGGACGCAATTTGACGGTACTGGCCTCCGGAAGCTATCCCAGAGTGCTCCATTGTGACCACTCTGGACAGCGCTCTCAAATCAGATGCACTGGCCAGGTAGACAGGAAAAGTCCCGTGAACTTTTGAATTTCATTTCCTGTTTGGCCAGTGTGGCGAGCTGATCAGCACAGGTGACCATGCAGAGCTCATCAGCAGAGGTAACCATAGAGTCCCAGAATCGCAAAAGATCTCCAGCATGGACCGAACGGGAGGTACTGGATCTGATCGCTGTATGGGGAGGCGAATCCGTGCTAGCTGAACTCCGTTCCAGTAAACGAAATGCCAAAACATTTGAAAAAATCTCCAAGGGCAGGAAGGACAGAGGCTATAACAGGAACTCGCAGCAGTGCTGCGTGAAAATTAAGAAGCTCAGGCAAGCCTACCAAAAAACCAGAGAGGTAAACAGCTGCTCCGGGTCACATCCCCAAACATGCCCCTTCTATGAGGAGCTGCATGCCATTCCAGGGGGTGCAGCCACCAGAACCCCAACCCTGTGCTTTGACTCCATCAATGGAGTAACATGCAACATGGAAGCAAGTTTTGGGGACGAGGAAGATAGCTCACAGCAAGGAAGCAGAGAAACCAGTTTCCCCAACAGCCAGGATCTGTTTCTCATCCTGGACCTGGAGCCAGTAACCGCTGAACCCACCCAAGGCGGGCTCCTGGACCCTGAAGGCGGAGAAGGGACCTCCGGTGAGTGTACCTTTGTAAATATTGGACATGGTTTAAAAGCAAGCATGTTTAATGATTAATTTGCCCTGGCATTCGCAGCCAGTACAGCTACTGGAAAAGTCTGTTAACGTGTCTGGGGATGGAGCAGAAATCCTCCAGGGACATCTCCATAAAGCTCTCCTGGATGTACTCCCAAAGCTTTTGCAAAAGGTTTCTGGGGAGGGCAGCCTTATTCCGTCCTCCATGGTAGGACACTTTACCACGCCAGGCCAGTAGCACATAGTCGGGAATCATTGCAGAACAAAGCATTGCAGCGTATGGTCCCGGTGTTTGCTAGCATTCAAACAACATCCATTCTTTAGCTCTCTGTGTTATCCTCAGGAAAGTGATATCATTCATGTTGAAAAAGGTTGGTTTTATTAAGCGGATATTCAGAGGTGCCCATTCCTGCTGGGCTGTTTGCCTGTGGCTGAACAGAAATGTTCCCCGCTGTTAGCCACACGGTGCGGGGAGGGGTGAAGCCAGCATCCCAGAGAATGGGGGGGTTAGTTGGGTGTGTGCTGCATGTTAACCCGGAAACCGCAGCCCCTCCTTTTAAATTGCCAACCCATGTTAAATGGCCAACCCAACAGCTGCTTGGAATGGGAAATGAGGGCGCTGCTGTTTGAAACCATTCCCACATGTTATGAAGGTTAAAGAAACCAAAAGACTGTGGCTTACCATGGCCACCTGCAAGCCAAATTCTGTTGCCCAGTCCTGTGTGAGTGATCTCTCACACCAAACCGGCATACCCTCAATAAGAGGCAAAATGCGACCCTGTAAGGAAAGCACATGTGCTATGTAATGTTAACAGCAAGGTTTACCGTGAAAGAGTGTACCCATTGTTCTATAAAATGTGTCTTTTTAACTACCACTCTCCCTTTTATTTCCTCCACCAGCTGCATATGTTTCTCCTTTGCAGAGGCTAGCGAAGATTAGAAGGCGAAAAAAACACACTCGGGATGAAATGTTCTCTGAGCTCATGCTGTCCTCGCACACTGACAGAGCACAGCAGAATGTGTAGAGGCAGACAATGTCAGAGTGCACGAAAGCACAATATGAACGCGAGGAGAGGTGGCAGGCTGAAGAGAATAAGTGGTGGGCTGAAGAGAGTAAGTGGCGTCAGCTTGCTAACAGAAGGCAGGAGTCAATGTTCAGGCTGCTGGAGGATCAAACTCATATGCTCCAGCATATGGTTGAGCTGAAGGAAAGGCAGCAGGAGCACAGACCGCCGCTACAGCCCCTGTGTAACCAACCGCCCTCCTCCCCAAGTTCCATAGCCTCCTCACCCAGACGCCCAAGAACATGGTGGGGGACCTCTGGCCACCCAGCCACTCTACCCCTGAGGATTGCCCAAGCAACAGAAGGCTGGCATTCAGTAAGTTTTAAAGTTTTTAAGTTTTCAAGTTTTAAAGTGCAGTGTGGCCTTGTCCTTCCCTCCTCCCCCAGCCTACCCGGTGCTTCCCTCCTCTCCCACCCCTCCCGGGCTACCTTGGCAGTTATCCCATTTGTGTGATGAATTAATAAAGAATGCATGAATGTGAAGCAACAATGACTTTATTGCTCTGCAAGTGGTGATCAAAGGGGGGAGGGGAGGGTGGTTAGCTTACAGGGAAGTAGAGTGAACCAATGGGGCGGGGAGTTTCATCAAGGAGAAACAAACAGAACTTTCACACCATAGCCTGGCCAGTCATGAAACTGGTTTTCAAAGCTTCTCTGATGCACACCGCCCTTCTGTACTCTTCTAACCGTCCTGGTGTCTGGCTGTGCGTAATCAGCAGCCAGGTGATTTGCCTCAACCTCCCACCCTGCCATAAACATCTCCCCCTTACTCTCACAGATATTGTGGAGTGCACAGCAAGCAGTAATAACAATGGGAATATTGGTTTCGCTGAGGTCTATCAGAGTCAGTAAACTGAACCAGTGCACTTTTAAACGTCCAAATGCACATTCTACCACCATTCTGCACTTGCTCGGCCTATAGTTGAACAGGTCCTGACTACTGTCCAGGCTGCCTGTGTATGGCTTCATGAGCCATGGCATTAAGGGATAGGCTGGGTCCCCAAGGAGAACTATAGGCATTTCAACATCACCAACGGTTATTTTCTGGTCTGGGAAGAAAGTCCGTTTTTGCAGCTTTTGAAACAGATCAGAGTTCCTGAAGATGCAAGCGTCATGTACCTTTCCCGGTCATCCCACGTTGATGTTGGTGAAACGTCCTCTGTGATCCACCAGTGCTTGCAGCAGCATTGAAAAGTACCCCTTTCGGTTTATGTACTTGCTGGCTTGGTGCTTCGGTGCCAAAATAGGGATATGTGTTCCGTCTATCGCCCCACCACAGTTACGGAATCCCATCGCAGCAAAGCCATCCACTATGGCCTGCACATTTCCCAGAGTCACTACTTTGATATCAGCAGCTCTTTGATTGCATTGGCTACTTGGATCATAGCAGCCCCCACAGTAGATTTGCCCACTCCAAATTGATGCCCAACTGACCGGTGGCTGTCTGGTGTTGCAGGCTTCCACAGGGCTATCGCCACTCGCTTCTCAACTGTGAGGACTGCTCTCATCTTGTTATTCTGCCACTTCAGGGCAGGGGAAAGCAAGTCATGAAGTTCCATGAAAGTGCCTTTATGCATGCGAAAGTTTCGCAGCCACTGGGAATCGTCCCAGACCTGCACCACTATGTGGTCCCACCAGTCTGTGCTTGTTTCCCAGGCCCAGAATTGGCATTCCACGGCATGAACCTGCCCCATTAACACCATGATGTGCACATTGCCGGGGCTCATACTTTGTGAGAAGTCTATGTCCATGTCCTCATCACTCTCGTCACCACACTGCTGTCGCCTCCTCGCCTGGTTTTGCTTTTGCAGGTTCTGGTTCTGCATATACTGCAGGATAATGCACGTGGTGTTTACAGTGCTCATAATTGCCGCAGTGATCTGAACGGGCTTCATGTTCCCAGTTCTATGGCGTATACGCTGAAAAAAGGCGTGAAACGATTGTCTGACGTTGCTCTGACGGAGGGAGGGGCGACTGATGACATGGCTTACAGGGAATTAAAATCAACAAAGGGGGTGGCTTTGCATCAAGGAGAAACACAAACAACTGTCACACAGAATGGCCCCCTCAAGGATTGAACTGAAAACCCTGGGTTTAGCAGGCTGTTGATTTCACAGAGGGAGGGGGGAGCAAATGAATACAAATGAATACAAACAAATCTGGTCTATTTCTTGTTTTGAGCCACTCCATCTTACAGGGCCGGCTCTGGCTTTTTTGCCACCCAAGGCAAAAAAGCCTCCTGCTGCCCCCCCTCCACCCTCCCCAGCATGGCAGGGGAGGGCGCTGAGCCCGGCCCGCTCTCCCCGACCAGCTGGAGTGCCGGGGGGAGGGCGGCGAGCCCAGCCGGGGCTCCGCTCTCCCCGGCAGCCGGAGCCGGAGCACCGCACCGCACCTCTCCAGGTGCCGCCCCAAGCACAAGCTTGGTGGGCTGGTGCCTGGAGCCGGCCCTGCCATCTTATACATCTTAGGCTGGCAGTAGACGGTGCAGTATGACTGCTAGCCATCGTCATCTCCTGGGTGCTCGCCAGAAGACGGTGCAGTACGACTACTGGCAAGACTGAGTCTCCAGGAGACTAAACTTAAAAAGGGAATGACATGGCTGAGTCACTCCCATGTCTGCCCAGGCGCCCCTGACCGACCTCACCGAGGTCGGCTAAAAGAGCACCCAGGAGGATGACAACGACGGCTACCAGTCGTAATGCACTGTCTGCTGCCAAAAGGCAATGAGCTGCTGCTGTGTAGCACTGCAGTCCCACGTCGCCAGCAGCACTCAGGAGACATACGGTGACGGTCAGCTGAGCGGGCTCCATGCTGGCGTGCTTGCCAGGAAAAAAGGCATAGAACGATTGTCTGCCGTTGCTTTCACGGAGGGAGGGAGGGAGAGGGGCCTGACGACATGTACCCAGAACCACCCGCGACACTGTTTTTGCCCCATCAGGCATTGGGATCTCAATCCAGAATTCCAATGGGTGGCGGAGACTGCGGGAACTGTGGGATGGCTACCCACAGCTACCCACAGTGCAACGCTCCGGAAGTCGACGCTAGCCTTGGTACTGTGCACGCAGTCCGCTGAGTTAATGCACTTAGAGCATTTTGTATGGAGACACACACAATCGACTGTATAAAAACGATTATAAAAACGACTTCTACAAATTCGACCTAATTTTGTAGTGTAGACATACCCTTAGTTATGTCAGCAAGGCCTGCAGATCGGGGCCCATAATGAAGTCGTTATTTCACAGACAAAAATCACTAGAAGTGAGTGTCTTTCTAACCCAGGGGCGGGCAAACTTTTTGGGCCGAAGGACACATCTGGGTGGGGAAATTGTATGCAGGGCTAGGGCAGGGGGTTGGGGTGCGGGAGTGAGTGCGGGGTGTGGGAGGGGGGTCAGGGCAGGGAGTAGGGGTGCTGGAGTGGTGCGGGGTGTATGAGGGGGCTCAGGGAAGGGGGTTGGGGTGCAGAAGGGGAGCGGAGTGCAGGAGGGAGCTCAGGGCAGGGGTGCAGGAGGGGTGTGGACTGTGGCAGGGGGCTCAGGGCAGGGGGTTGGGGTGCAGGAGGGGTGTAAGAGGGGGCTCAGGGCAGGGAGTTGGGGTGCAGGAGTGCAAGGTGCAGGCAGGGAGCTTAGGGCAGGGAGTTGGGGGGCGGGTGCAGGAGGGGTGCAGGGTGTATGAGGGGGTTCAGGGCAGGGGGTAGGGGTGCAGGAGGGGTTTGGGCTCCGGCCCAGCAGCGCTTACTTAAAGCGGCTCCGGGGTGGCACCAGTGTGCACCGGGGCGAGGGCAGGCTCTCTGCATGCCTGCTCTGTCCCCGGCCCCGCGCTGCTCCAGGAAATGCTGTGGCCCCTGGGGCAGAGGGCTCCATGTGCGCAGCCCTTGCCGCGCCTCCAGGTACCTCCCCCAAAGCACCCATTGGCCACGGTTCCCCGTTCCCAGCAAATAGGAGCTGCGGGGGGCGGTGCCTGGAGGCAAGGGCAACGCATGAAGCCCTTTGCCCCCCCACTTGGGGGCCGCAGGGAAGTGGTGCCGGCCGCTTCTGAGAGTGACGCGGGGCCCATGGCGCCACAGGGGGGCAATCCTGTGGGCCGTAGTTTGTCCAACCCTGTTCTAACCAAATTGTAGTATGTACACTACAATGTACTGAAACAATTTGGGACTTCCATTCCATCTGACTCTAAGAGTTGATGAAGGTAAATCCTAATGAAGTGACTTCCAGAAACAACATTGGTTTTATTTTAAATATACAGGAACTGGAGTTAAGTCCTAATTCATAAGATGTTCCAGCCCTGCAGGACTCTCTCAGAGATCATTTACACAGTTAAACAGATGTGCCTGTATCTAGATTCTAAAGCGGTCCTGTGTTCTAAAACAATCAATCATTCTCTTCTGTGGATAGAGAAACCAGTCACTGTATATAAATATTCTGTACTCAGCAAAAAGCTACACACATTTGTCTGCATCATTTTAGACTCCTAATGCATTTGATATTGCTTCATATGTTCTCAAGTGATAAAAAATAACTTAGATTTCATTGCTATGCACCAATGTTTTACTTTATTACCCCAAGTGTGACTAACCTGTGTCTATTCCTTAGATCTACTTATTTTTAACTATATACAGTAACTCCTCACTTAAAGTCGTCCTGGTTAACGTTGTTTTGTTGCTGATCAATTAGGGAACATGCTCGTTTAAAGTTGTGCAAGGCTCCCTTCTAATGTCGTTTGGCAGCCGCCTGCTTTGTCCACTGCTTGCAGAAAGAGCAGCCCGTTGCAGCTAGATGGTGGGGGCTTGGAACCAGGGTGAACCGGCAGCCCCCCATCAGCTCCCCACTCCCCTAAGTTCCCTGTGCAGCACTGCCCAGCAGGTTAGCAATTGTAGCTGTCTCTCCCCCCACTGCCATGTGCTGCTCCTGCCCTCTGCCTTGGAGCTGCTCCCCGAGACTCCTGCTTGCTGTGCGTGGGTGGGGGAGGAAAAGGAGGGCTAATGTCAGGGTGTCCCCCTCCCCCATGCTCCTGCATCCCGCTTACCCATCTTCCATAGAGCAGGGGGGATACACGATGGAGAGAGCTTGCTGGCAGCAGCTGTGGTCTCAGCAAGCTGATTTAATTAACAAGGCAGTGTACTTAAGGGAAAATGCACATCTCTCTCTCTCACACACACACACACACACAGTGTGTGTGTCTCTGTCTGCAATGCTGTCTCCCCTCCCTCCATTCCTGCTGCCTTGTAGACTGTGAGAGTTAACCCTTGAGGGTTCAGCCAATTGCTAGTTCATCATTTAGCAGTAAGGCATTCCCTGGGAAATATCCCACCCTCTGACTCCTCCACCTCAACCAAGCTTCACAATCATCATCACTGTGTACCAGTATTAAATTGTTTGTTTAAAACTTATACTGTGTGTGTATATATATATATATATATATATACACACATATACATATACATACACACACACATATATATAATATAGTCTTTTGTCTAATGAAAAAAATTCCCTGGAATCTAAGCCCCTCGTTTACATTAATTCTTATGGGGAAATTGGATGCGCTTAATATCGTTTCGCTTAAAGTTGCATTTTTCAGGAACATAACTACAATGTTAAGTGAGGAGTTACTGTATTTGTTATTATGTCTGGCTAATGGAAAATGTTCAAACTTCTCATATAAAAGGGAAAGATTGCTGTTGCACCATAGCTGCTCCCTTCCATCTTCTCTGCACTAGAGAATTGCACCTTTACAACTTGTATTTCAAACAGATGTTGGTAACAGGCAATAGTACATGTCCATCTTTGCAACACCAGTGCATTGTGGGCACCTATCCCCCAGTTCTCAACACAAAGTTCTTGAAGCAGGTATTTGTTGGTATAGCAATTCACAGTTGAGAGATGCTGTGCCTACATTCCTTTTAGACATGAATTTTCCATGTATAAAATTGCATGTATTTTGTAAAATTAAATGACAAACTATTCTTATTTTTAAATAACAAATGGCTCAGGATTGCTGCATTGCACCTCATAAACCAAGACCTGTATACCTAGAATTCCAAAACCAATTATACAAAATGATTCTGTGGTGGACATGATAGCGATGAACTTTGCTCTGAAAAAAAATGTTGCAGTGATATCAGCAATGCTTGTGCACCATTGCTAACCCTTGCATGTGTGGAGCTGAAATAGAATGGAATTATAAATGCAACAGGGGCTTGCAATGCCAACATTCTCTAGCGTAGACAAGATTAGTGAGTAGACTAAACATTAAGAAATAACGCAGGGTCATTCAGCTCTATTTGCCTGATACTGCTGACAGGTCTGAAATTTACCCTCAATGGCCTTCTCTATGCTACAATATTTTTAAATGGTCCTCCATTGCACAAACACTGGTACACAGCTCCACTGGTGATAGCAACGAGGGCACTAGTGTAAACAGGCTCTGAAAGAGATTAGATGACAAAGAAGTAAAAACCCCTGTTACCTGTGTATACTAGAGCTCACCCTATTGGTATCACTAGTGGAGGTACACCAGTGCTAGAGCTATACTGGTATATTCCTCTACATTTTTCAGTGTTCGTAAAGCCTAACAGAAGAACAGTATGAATTGATCATTACAGAGGTGTGATTCCTACCTCTATAAGAAGGAAAGGGACATGCTGGCAGCCAGCTTTTCCAAGCAAGAAGCTGTAGGGGATGCAGACTTCATGGTGCACCAACGGGGCGGCTGCAACCAATCTTGTGTAGGTTACACACATCTCTTACAGCAGTCACCATTAAAATATGACATGTAAAGCTTCTAATAAGTCAACCTGCACCTGATGTTTTGCAGTATCTCCCTACACCATGAACACTAGAATAAGATTAATTACTTTATTAATAATAATCATCATTATTTGCATTACCACCTAAGAGCTCAAGCCATGGACCAACGCCCCACAGTGCTAAATGTTATTCGAACAGATGGAATAAACAGTTTACAAATAAATATAAAAGAAGAGAGGACTACTTGCCCATGTGGTATATATAAATATTTTTATACTGACCACTGTTTCACGTCTCGGATTAGGTGATTCCTCTTAGTTCATCTCCTCTTACCCAGAGGAACTGGGCAGTATTTTTGCAACAGTGTAGAGGAAAAAAACAGTACTCAGACAATAAAGAGTCAAATTCCAATTTGAAGCAGACAGAAGAGCAATGCAAGTGATCTCTGCTCACCTTAATTCCTAGCAAACATTATTAAATGCATTTAATGATGCTTATTTTCCTTACTGAAATTAAAGTAGCATGCTAACTCTACAAATGTTCGTATGCATTGCAGTTACCTTGTAAAGCTCTGTTTACTTTCTGTTTTCTCCCTTTGTAATTCTTAAATACTTCTGGTTTCTTATAACCTGACGAACTATTTTGCATGGGACACATTCACTGTACCATCCTTCAAAAGAAAGGTAACAACACATGCCTTCCCAAGAGGAAGTCTTCCTAAAGAGTACAAGCAAAAGAAGGCAAAGCAAAGGAAAGAGTTGTAATAGCCAAGGTCTGTATAGAGAGGTCTGCTAGAGATGGAATAATGTAACAGAGAACCAACCCCATAAAAACTGTCAAGATACAGGGGGGCTGGAACAACTTGTATATGTGCTGAGAGTCACTGAACCAAACTGTAAACCCTGTATATGATGGAAACCACTCCAAGCCAGGGAGTGCAGCAGCATCACAGGCACCCCTAGTTCCGCACCTATGTCCAGATACAGCCTTGGCAAAGGCTAGGCACTCAAAGAAGGGATAGGGCACTTGCCAGCTACTCTTCCCACACCTGGTACTTATCATAATAGCATTGCAATTAGTCCATGTCACTAACTCGACAACACTGTAATACCATCAGTGATCTCACATGCAATATGTAATAGCAAATTACAGCAGTCACCAACTATCAAATGGGTGTTCTGTGTTCATTAATTACCCTCTGATCTTAACGTGACTTTTCCTATTAACAGTCAACTGTCACAAAATTTCATATTAATTTAAATGGCAGAGGAGATGAGCTTACATAACATGTGCAACTATAGAGGAAGGAAGAAGGGATAAGAGTAAGGAAAAACATATTTAATATTGGTCTCCCCATTCTGCACATGCCTTATCCTTGATCTGCCTCTGTAACAAGCACACTGGCTATTACCCCTAATAAGATTCTGAGCATTACAATGACAATTCTTAGGATCTCCCCGGAGACCATCCAGACTCTGATTAGTTTCTCAAACTGCTCCCACTTCCTAATCTATTTTCCAAAAAAAATTTCCAATAGATGAAAACATTTCTGGGGCCAAATATTTTTTGTAGACACTGTACATCCCCATCTGTTACTTAAAAGGAAAATGTTTAACTCTCTACTCCATTCCCTAGAACAGTGGTCTCCAAAGTGGGGTGCGCAAGAGGATCCTGGGGGGTGCGCGGCAGGAGGAGCGCTATTTTTTATTTTGCTTTGGAAGTTCGGGTTGGAGTCCGAGCGGCTTTTTTTTTTTTTTGGCTTCGGCAAAAATGGTAGAGCCGGCACGGCAGAGGGTGTGTGCTCAAAATTTTTTACTGATAGGGGTGCGCAATCAAAAAAGTTTGGAGACCACTCTCTAGAAGAATGACAAACATGAAATTCAAAGCCTGATTCTCATTTAAAATCAGGGCATGGCTAGGCTGCAATTTGGATAGCATGTGTAGGTATACCCGAGCGAGCTTTGATTGGGTTCGCTTGCTAAAAATAGCAGTGTCCCCACAGCAGCACAGGTGGCACAATGAACTAGCTGCCTGAGTATGTACCTCAGCAGGACTGTACGTGGGCTGCTAGCCCATGCCACAGCAGCTTCATGTCTATTTTTAGCAAGCTAGCCTGATCCAAGCTAGCGTAGGTATGGCTACACATGCTGCAATTGTGTCCCCCGAGTACAGCACAGACATATGCTAAGACTGCTTTACCCTACTCTGGTGGCGCAGGGTAAAGCAACCCCCCATGTAAATGAGAATAAGGCACTCATATTCTGCAAACTGCCTGAGTTTCACTTGGTAGATATACATTGGTATTGTGGAAATCATCCATAGAGAACTCGGGATCAAATTATAATAAGGCTTCACAGCAAAAATAAATAAAACAGTTTGGGGCTTAAATAATGCTGAGGCACAGCACAATCTATATTTTATTACTAGTACTACTATTTATTTATATGAGAGTAGTGCTCAATAGCGCTAATCTTCCCATTGCTAAGCACTGTGCAAATGCACAGACACAGTCCCAGTTCCAAAGAGTTTAAAGTGGGAGGAATTGCTGGCTGTAAAATAAACAGATGAAAAGGATCCACAATCAGAGCACAACTGCAGTTGCTGCAGCAGAAGAACCTAATGTATAACAAACAGAAACATAAGAAATGGCTGGAGAGGGGGAGGGAAATAATCACTTGCTGAGGCCACGTGAGTATGGCTGGCTACAAAAATACTAGGGGTAGATATAGTCCATTTAGCATCATAAAATGACTTTACTACATACCAACTGAAAGGCTATTTTCATTTCTGGACTCACAAAGATGTGGCATTTCTAGGCTCCCATTTGATTGTGCTATTGAAGCTTAGAGAGCTGAAAATGCAAAAGAGCTCATTGAACAGCATTTCAGAAAAACTGTCTTCTTCCCACTCAAAGAAAGGTTAGCTTGTACCAGAAAAGCAGAGTCTGCTAAAAGACACACTCACTAGGATACACAGTATCATTTCCAAATGTCCCTCACAGATGGCTCTCTGTCTGGAAGTGTGATTTTGAAGATACTGGTTGCTCTTCCTCAAAACACAGGAAGAAATACCAAGACAAATTACTGCCACCCATTTAAAGGGAACAATCTATTTGCTAGATAAGTAGTAAATCTACAGGAAGAGCTTCTCTTACTCATAGCTAAAATGCTTCTAACCATCTGGGGAGGAGAGAGCTGAACTATGTGAAACATGGACGCATATAGGGACTGCTGTGCTGGTAAGGGATCCCGAACAAAGGAAAAGCAATTGTACCAGCAGTTCTACAAGAAAAGTAGGTAAGAATGCTTTGTACCACGTCTTACAGCTTACAAGTTTCAAGCAAGGAAGCCCTATAAACAGTGTGAAATACGGAGTAAAACTACCCAGTCTGGTGATTGTGTAATTACATACTAGCAGTACCCTGCACAATTATAGCAGCTACAAGTTCAATGAAGTATTATGGATTTGCTAGGCTGCTTCTGCTTGTTGTTCAGTGTGGTTAGGTGCATGTGCAGAGACATCACTTCACAAATCAGGAAGGTGAGTGCCCCTCTTCTTACGATATTGGAAAGACCATACCTAGGACACAGCCTGGGTGCCAACATAAAACCAGGTGCTACAGTATCAGTGACATCTGCAGCGTCTAAGAGCCCACATATTTGAATCAACCAAAACTCAACCACATGTATCCAGAGACCTCCCCACACACCTCAGAGATTTCCATAAACTGCAATTTAAAATCTGCACCTCTGCTGACCTCCTGCTCTTGAGTGTACAAATGATCAATAGGAGTTCTGTATGTGAGCCCAGAGGCCTGGTCCTCCATTGCCCTGCACCACATGGTATCGTTTACATCAGTACAAAGTCAAACAAAATGCTATCCCAAATCAGAATGGTAGCTATCCCCATCAGAATGGTAACATTCACTTTACACTGGTAGAAGCATCTACTCTAGGGGCAGGGCCTGGTAATCAGGCCCCACGTGTTATGTTCACAGCTGTCCCATCTTGATGCCCTGCCTTGGATATTCAGGTGAGGACTCTGACACTAACACTAATAGATGGGCAGTGAAAAGGTACAAGACAAGCTTGTATCTCAAGAACCTGTGGCAGGTTATTCAGTGGGAGTAAGGCAATATCCCTATACTGACACTGGCCTCTGGCCCAATAGGTCCTACGTGCCAGTCTCTTTCTACTGCACTCACTTCCATTCCTGAGTCAAATAGCAGTTGTTGAAGAAGTGTGACATCCAGTGGCAAAGGCTTTAAACCTAGAGCCAGTAAAGAATTTTTCAACTAAACTTTTTTTTACCAAAACTGCTGATTCAGCAAAACTGGAACCGTTCACAGGAAAGGGTCAGTTTTGATGAATTTCCCACTTCAAAACATTGTTGAACAATACAGCTTCAGAAAAGTTTCTTTTTTTTTTACTTCATTTTTAAATTAAAGTTAATTTAAGGTTAAAAATAAAAAAGACAATCAAAACAAAATGCTTTGATTTACCTGATCTGAAAAAAAACAAACAAACCATAGATTTTAGGTTTGCAAAAATTTTAAAGATTAACTTTTCATCCAGATTTGGAATGTGAACATTTTTCAAACTCTCACAACTCTTTTCCTATCCTTTCTGCCCTGCTCTATTTAAAATCTCAAGCTAGTGCCTGAGATCTGACACCCCAATATTCTGGGCATTCAAAGTCCCCATCCTATATGGCATGGCCACAATCAGAAATTACACAGATCTCATACTCTGATGAGAAGCCAGGCCTCCCCATCCACAAATGTTAAAGCCAGTGGCACCTTCCTGTGCTAGGAATGAAGGCTTCGGTAATTTGCCTCATCTCAGCTGGTGCAGTGAGAGCTCCCTCCCGTTTCAATCTACTTTAGCCACCGCCAGTCCCCCATTCTTATTGTCTTTTACCCATGGTTTTATCTCCTCCTCCCACCTACCTTGATTACCAAAATGTCACTGACTAATGTCCTTCCACACTACACTCCCACACCGTTCCCAGACCATAGTTCTAAGCCAGTCCACTTGCAAACTCAAAGGGTTTCGAACAATCACACTCCTCCCATCTCAGAACAAATGCCCCCCATAAACAATTAACAGAAAAATCCCCCTAACAATCAGCTTTTCCCTTCAAGGAAGAAAGCCCAGCTGCTGGTGGAGATCAACCTTCTGATCCCTTTCCACAGTTCCCCTTTCCTGCTGCTCTCCATACCCCAATACCTCCACCTATCTCTATCAGCAACCACAGGCAGCCAGGCCCCAGCACACTTTGATTCAGGATCTCTACTACTGAGTCCCCTCTAGTTCCTACAAGCAATCCTTCATTGTCACTCCTGTTATGACCAACTGCTTATCTGAAGACTGAGAGTAAACTCCCCAGATAACTGCAATCTGGGACCCTCAGGCTTAGTCCCAGGTGAAGTGGTTCAAAGTACTCCACCGCCATCCTGTTTCCCTGGGCACACCAGCTCTGCCAACATTCTGACAACCCCTTCTCCAGATTGTCCCATCACTGCTGGAAACTCGTTACTGTTCTCAGGGCTGGCTCTGACTTTTTTTTGCCACCCCAAGCAAAAAAAAAAAAAAAATTGAGGCAGCCAGAATGGCAAAGCAAAAAAAAAAAAAAAAACTGCGGGGCAGCTGGAGCTAGGGTGCAGGGGGACTTCCGGCGCTGCAGCCGTGCCCCGGCTAGCGGGGGAGAAGGGGAAGGAGCGGGGGGACAGAGAGAAGAGGGCGGCCAGGGCTTCAGCGGGGCGCTTGCCACGCAGCCCCAACCGCTGCGCCGCCTGCCGGGAGGGCTCCGCACACTCCGGTCGGCGGGGAGGGAAGGATGTGGGCTGCCTTGCCGGGCTTGCTACAGACCTGGCACCGGCTGGGGCAGATGGAGCGCGCAGCCTGCTCCCAGAAGAGCGCTCCACTCCTCCGCGCCGCTGCCCCCTACAGGGCTGCCAGATCGGCAAACAAAACAAAACCAAAAAAAGCAGCCATGCCGCCCTAGGATTGAGCAGAATGCCGCCCCGCAGAATCTGCTGCCCCAAGCACAAGCTTGCTTTGCTGGTGCCTGGAGCCGGCCCTGACTGTTCTGCTCTCAGCTGCTTCTACGACTTCCACCACACAGGCTCCTTGAAAAGCAGCAGCCATCTTACCTTGATTCATCACTGTACGATGAGAACAGGCAAGCCTTCTTCAATGGGCTGTGGAAGAATATCCTACGGGAAGCAGCAGAAGCCCCATTGCTTGAGTAATTTAAAACTGAAAAAAAAAAAGGTTGAATATACTGGTTGGAACAAGCCTCCATTGGCAGGCGATAGCCTAGATATCAGAACTGGTTGTTCTATAGGAACAGGCAAAACTGCTATTTTTAGCAGTGATAACAGAGCAGCATCGCACACTCCAGGCCTTAACCTGCTTGCATTGACTTCAGCTCCCTATGCTTCTGATATACTTTGACCTTTAATCAGCAAAATTCACCCTGCTGTGAAGTCACTGAAATCAGCAGTTAGATGGTTATGCCTATGTTCCACAAAAATGTGTGCCTGTGACAGGGTTTCTCATTGCACAGGCAATATTTTCAGGTGACAAATTGTGGAAGGTGTTACACAACATGGTCTGCAAAATCCTCAATGAAAAATTAAAGATGCATGTGCTGGCTGGCTCCGGCTGTGCTCTGCTCAGGATTTCATAGAAGTTCACGAGGAATTTATCTGTCAAAATTTGAAATACACATTAAATCTGACAAGAACTGCAGGACAGGGGCCAACATCTGCAAAAATGAGCATATTTTACTGATATTTACAACAAAGAAACTTTTGAAATAGGATATTTAGCCAGCATCTTCATTTTGTGAAGCTATTGAATATAGTAGTATATCTAGGTATTCTCCTACAAAAAGAAAAAATTGTTAGAGCTCATACTGCTAAAATGCATAACCCACCAACCCAAACTGTAACAAGCAAGTAGTTAAGTCAATCAACACTCCACTTACCAGTTCCCTATCTCAACTTCCACTACCTCCTTCCATCGTCCACACTCAACCGCACAGCCTTAACTCCAATGTCACACTTTTCCACATACAAATAACACACCATAGACTTCACCGTTGTGTATAGGGAATATATCTTAATTTAGCTGAGGTCAGAGATCAAGCTGTATGTGTGGGTGTGACTGTGAGGGACTGCATACATGCATTGGGGTTGTATGCTGCAATTGAAAAGGACTTTGCTTTGGAGCTATGTCTGTAGGGCTGAATCCCCTCTCACTTGGACTGGCATAAATCAGGGCTACTGGAGCCAACGGAGTTACACAGGTGCAAAACTGGAATTAGTGAGAGGAGAATCAAGCCCAGTATGTTTGTATATCATGATGTGTGGGTGATAAGGCCTGTGAATTGAGTGTGTATTATCTAACTGGTGAATTCCTTGTTTTTACTGATCACCTTGATAGGAAATGAACTTAACTAACTACCGTATAAGTTAGTTATATGTTTTTTGTGGGGGCAATAACTATTATTTAATCAATATGGACTGTTTACTCATCTTACTGATGAAATTAAAGAACGCTATAGGAAAGAAGGTAAACTAAGTTTTTCAGGATAGGTGCAATATTTTATGTGTATTTTTGCTACTTTAAAGCATCACATACAGTGCTATCTGAATAATACAAAAAAGTTTTAAAATATAATGACACAATTTGGGGCACTTATAGAAATGCTCTGAGATGACAATACCAACAATGAATATCTTCCTGTGCTGTGGAATAAAACAATATGATGTTCATAAGTTTATATGGTATACTTTTTATTTTCAAATAAAATACAAAAATACAATTAAATTCAACCTGAATACAACCGAGAACACAAAAATGACTGAAATACAGAAGTGGACACTCAGCAGATGAATAGACCTCCGTGCAGAGTAAGGTCTTTACTGGGGTTGAAAATAAGTTAGTTATAATTTAACAAAGTTGTGACCATCTGAAGGTGGTTCATCCTGTGCAGAGCGTAGCGTTTGGTTACATGTACGTGCAGCTTGGAACACATGCTTTTCACTGAAGACTCTCGAGCAGCAACCTGCTTTGCCGGCCTACTTACTGCATCGTGATCTGGATATTCACTTCCTTGCCCAGGCAGGAAACACAGCTATTAAAAAGTGAGAGAATATAGAATAAAAAACAGACATATTTAGTATTTTCCTTTTAAGGTCCTGATCCTGCAAACATATATGCACATGCCAGCAGGATTTGGCTGGGATGTACTGAAAACTATTGGGCTCCATAGCAGAAATATGCAAAAATTAAATATTTTCTGTAAACCCCTTGTCTGTGTAGAATGGGTCATTTCTAACATAACTGCAGGGACAAGCACATTATTAATTATTATATTACACTAATACCAAAGTTCTTCCTTGGGCTGGAGGCATGGCTGGGCTACGGGCTCTACAAGCAGCCAAGAGAGTCTAAAGGCCTGATCCAAGCTCGCTGGAGTCCTACCATTGCCTTCGGTGTTCTTTGAATAGTCAGGGGTGTGACAAGCAGGAGGAGAGCAGAGGTAGGTGACAGGTGACAGCACCAGGAGCAGACCTGGGTTCTTTTGTTTTCGGCCTCCCCAGGTGGACGCAGACCAGCAACGAGCCCCAACGGGAGACCAGCCTGGGTCTGTTCAGGGCTTGTGACCCAGACTTGCTTCCTGCCCCGGCGGGAGTGGGTGGCGCCCCGGGGAGAAGTGCCAGGAATGGGGCCCTCCAGCTGGGCTGGGGCTCTCCTGCGGCTGCAGCAGAGCAGGGGCTCCCCGCCGCAGCCGCGTCCCTCCCGTAGGCCCATGGCAGCGGCGTCCTTGGCGCCCAATTGCAAGCGGCTCCCCACCTTGGGCGCCTCTTTGCAGCCAGAGCGGCTGCGGCACCTGGGTGCGCTGGGCCACGGGCGGCGCCGGCGGGGAGCGCTCTGAGCAGCCGAGCCGGCCGGGCAGCGAGGAGCTGCTGACGGCGGCGGAGAAACGGATCGTGGCGCTGCACCGGGAGGCCTGCGCGGTGAGTCCCCCGCGCTTCCTGCTCGGGCCCGCGGGGCGCTGCTTGTGCATCGCCTCACCGCTCCGGGCTGCTCCCAGGCGGGCCCGCGGGGCTGGAGGCGGCCCAGACAGGCGGCGTGCTGCAGGCTAGGGCTCCCTGCGGACCCGCTCCCCTGCTGCAGCGGCTAATGGGCGGCGGGGGCGGCCCGGGGCTGCTCACTGCCGCGCACGCTGGCAGCTTTGCCTGGCCCTCTGCAGTCAGCCCCATGGAAGTGCATGGACAGCTTGGCTTTCCCGGGCCTCTCCCTCAGCCTGAGCTGGGGGCATACCGGGGTCGGCTCAACACCGTGTCCCGAGCACTGGCGTGTGGCCTGGATATGTAGGGAAAGGGGGGAGGAGGCGGGCTAAGGCAGTTGGATGAGCGCAGCGAGCTGCTCTCGGGGCTGGCTGCGGTCACAAGGAAGAAGTGGAAGTGCATGCACAACCGAGAGAGTGACAGGAGCTCCGTGTCCCGGCAACACTTGTGCCACATTAACGATCAGTGACTGTCTTGCCCTTTCAACTTCCCCGGGGTTGCTGTGGCCGGGGGTCCTTTTGGGGTATTTCATAGCGATGGCCTTTCTAGCCCGAACTTCTCTGCACAGAAGTATTGGCTCGTGCCTCTGCGCGATCAGAGATGGCCATTTGCTCACAAGACGCTGCCTGGTGCAACGGGAACTGTAAAGAGAATAAAGTCACAAAACCCCACAGGAAACCAGAGAAGCCTTTCGAGCGCGCTCCCAGTTCCATCATTTTGTAGGGTTGGGGCAAGTCACGGAAGGCCTGGGACAAAGAGAACAATTAAGACAGCAAAAGCGAAATCTTTCCGGAGAGGGGCAGCAGTCCCCAGACAGAAAGCTCATGCAGCGCCGGAGTGAGCCATGTTACCTGCACACTGGGGACTTACAGCACTAGATCTTAGTTATTGATTATGTCAGGGAGAAATATGTCCAAAAATAACAACGTGGTGATACAATGCAACTCTTGGACGCCCAGCAAACTGCCCAGTGCTGGTAGCCTGAACACCAAATGTGTATTTGGGGCTTGACAAATTAGCTTGTATTTCTAGCTTTTATGGAATGCTCGGGTGTTTTGCAGGAAGGGAAATATGTCCCGATAACAGCCTCAAGGCAGATAGGGTGCCGACATGCGAAGTGACTCTCTCCTTCCATCTCCAACTCCGGCATTGACATGATTAATAACCGCTCCGCTCCCCTTTGCACGCGGAGAGCTGCTGAGCTGGTACCTCAGCTCCCATACCGGAGGGCGGAGGAAAGTGGGGCAGCCTTGCTTTGTTTTGTTTTCTGGAGAGATGGAAGCAACCTGCTGTAATTGTGCGTGGGGCTCATCACTAGCGGTAGGGACAGCATACATTAGACAGGAGCCCACCATGGAAGGCCCATGAGAACCTGCAGTAAATACCGAGTCTGTAGCAATAAGTGGCCTCCGCCTCCTCTCCCCCTGCTCTAGACAACGCACGCTGTTTGCAACGCATGGCGAACGCTTGGCCCTTTTCCCACGGATGTGCATCTCCGAGCACCTTGTGCTGCGCGCCTCTCTGCAGCGGCCTCTTCCACGGCCAGCAGTCGCTGAGTTTGCCTGGACAGCCATTGGGCCGATTCTGTTCCGGTTGCGGAGTTTTGCCATTGCCTCCAGCGAGATCGGTCCCAGCAGGAGATTCCCACTGAGGAATTCCCCCATTCCTAGGCAGCTGCCCGCCGGAGGGTCACATGGCAGTTGTAGGCATTCAGCATGGTTACAGTAAATGGCCATAACGTGGGCATGGAACAGTCCCGCGGCTAGATTTCCCACCTGCCTTCCCTTTCGCAGGCGGCTGGCTCTCTGCCTTTGCGCCATTAGTGATGGCTGATGTTTAGCAGGTTTTCTGGACCAGTTTTAAAAATACCTTTGGGCTTCGCTTCTTTGTGTTAGTCCGTCCGCTATCTCAGGGGCTCAGGCAAACACCAGGGAATGTGCCCCTTTACGGATGCACTGGCGCAACAGAACAGGGAAGCAAAGGAGTTGATTTGCTTACACTTTTGAAATGTGCAGCTCCAGCTTAACTCAGGGAGCGTTATCTTTGCTCTCCAAAACGTAGCAGTGACGTATTTGGTGTCGAACATTTTAAAGCTATGTCCATACCGGCAAAGACACGATCCAAAACCCTGGCATCTTAACATTTCCGCTGGCTATAAGCATTGTTGCAATTGCAAAGGCCACTCGCTGGAAATGACAATCAAAAAGTGACCAAAATATTAAAAGGTGATATCTTGCTACCACACAGCTTTGTCCAGCACCAGAGGCGGATGCCAGCCAAGTATTTAAGTTCCCTCCAATATAAAATAGTTTAACAGTTGCATCATGTTTGCAAATTGCAGTTATACTTTTTAGCGTCAAAGCTGGCGTGATGAAAGTTGCTTGTGATCAAGCAGCACTTGAAAGCAGCAGAAGGTGTCAACATTTTATAACCATTTTAAAAAATAATTTACAATGTAATCAAAACTCAAGAACATTTAGAAAGGGAAAAGAATGTGGCATAAAAAAGTCCAAAAGTGTATAATGTCTAAAGTGAACAGGAAGAGTGTAAATGTCACATTCTCTTAGACCTTTTTCTGGAAGCATCATACATTTACACTTTCTTATCATTCGAAGTGTAAATGCAACTTCAACCTGGGTGTGAAAGTCCATTTTCTTCTAAAAAGCTTAGAATAATTTAGAGACTATATAAAATATCTCTAAGGAAATGAATGGCGAAGGCTGAATCTATGGCTATGTTAAAATATGCACTGCTGATGCTCTATTACTTCCCCAAATCTGTTTATTTGTCAGTTCTGTCTGAGTTACAGAGTATAAGGGTCAGATTATAATAGTTGAACTGGTTTCAGTTAAGCAGTTGGATTTTAGGGAGATAATGTCAAAGCACTTCCAGTTTGAAACCACAAAGAGATGAAGATTATATAGAATTGAGGTTGACTCTGTTTTGGGTGGTTCTTTTTAAGGCTGGCCTGCAAAACTATGTGGATCCAGTTACTGGCTATTTAGTGTTCACCAAAGTTGCCCACTTGCAGAGAGGTAAATGCTGTGGTTCTGCATGCAGACATGTGAGTATGAAATCCTTGCTTTGCAGCATTAAAATAACTTTGAAAAATATTTTAAATGCTGGCATTAGGAAAAGCTAGCAAGCTATCTGGCATGTTTCACTGTGAAATTTAGACTAACCAAGGACAATAAGTCCAGGAAAGGTCACTGAGGGATTTTCTTAACGTTAAAATAGAATGTTGCAACATTTCAGGTTAACATTATCTCCTTGAACTGCTAGGAGAATTTCACAGGAGTTATTTAATAGACTGTTGTTTTATATAAGTCATGTTCTCGTTGGCAAGTGCAAGATGCCTATGAAAAAAACCAGCATGACAGAAAGTCTATTCAGAGCAAACTTTCTCCTTTTAAAGAAATGAACTAACATAACCGACATATTTTGCCACAAATGTAGTTTAGTTTTCTAGAATTATGTTGAAGGGTCTGTTTTCCAGTCTGACTGAGAAGTATCAAACTATGTGGGGTACGGTGGAATATTGTGTGATTTTTATAATAATAGGGCTTCGTGTTGGTATTTTCTGAATACCATTTAGAAATCGAAGTTGTGCAGTGTGAGAAAGTGATATTTTGTAATTTGCACACTGAGCACAATCCCGCTTCCATTGAAGTAAATAGCAAAAGTCCCGTAGCTTTCAATGGCTGACAAGATCAGGCCCATAATAATATGTTGATCAAATTCACCTTACTCAGGCGAGTAGTGTTTGACGCCCCAGGTGGGTAACATATATTTCCCCTTAGTAAATTTAGTTATTAGAACATGCTTTAAAGAACAGCGCACGAAAAAAGAGGGAAGGAGGGAAACAACCGCGTAATTTACAGTTCAAATGTGCACTGCTCACTTCTAGTTCTTCTTTGGCTTCTTAGTTGAAAAAGTTTTCTTATGCCACTATTGCGGTGTGAAATTCGTGAGTGATGATGCCAAAGACTCACTCTTTGATGAAAACTCATTAAGTACTTTTAAAAAGAGAGAGTCAACTGGTAAGACGTTTGAAAACAAATTTAAAATTATCAGGAAATGTTTACACTTATTACAGACAACATTGGAAGGCTAGAATGTTATTGTGCTGGCTGCCCCTTTGCCTTGCTCGGAGCTCAGTTATGCAGAACATTTTTCAATAATGCACCAACTAAAGAAGTTTAAGGGGGTGGGGGGACAGATTGGTTTGGTCAGTCAAATTCTTCGAGTTGGAAGGACATATTTAGGAAATGGTTCTTGGGCACTAATTAGGACCATTTGCTTGGGGTTGCCATTATTTTCCTGTTAGTCTGGAGGGCACAATAGATCAAATGATTTATATAATATAATTAACAATTCTTCTTTAAACATAGCAGGGTTGAGCTTTTTCTTACTGATTGCTAAGTAATGCAATAATGACTTGTTTTATTTCTTCTGCAGTGTCCATATGATCAAGCTAACGTAAAAAACCCGTCCAAAAAGAAGCGGTTCAATTCATTTTTTTATACTTGACGATCAGTGCATTTGCCATCTACGATGCAGAAACCTAAGCCAGGATCAGTTCTTTGTGGCTTCGACTGCATTAATATTGGCATTCCTTTTATTGATGCTGGGTTATTTGAATACATTTCAATTGTAATAAAAACCAAGCTAAACCGTGTGTGCCTGGGTGTTTCAGATGCTACATTATTAGTGATACTCCTTTCCCTTTCCTTAGCGTTATAAATCACACGTTACAGACTGAGACCACGATTAATTTCGCTGTAAAATCAAGAATACGGGTGCAGGTAGTACTCAGATTACCATCGCTTTACTTAACACTGCTACTGTATACACCGTAAATCACTTCAAGAGATGTTGTTGATTTTGGTAGTAAATCGAGGAGTTTCAATTATTTTTTTTTATTTACATCACTGAATGCCATGTGTAACCTACAAGAATGCCCAAGAAGTGTAATCCCATTGCAAAACGGTTTTATTCTAGCAGTAAGAATATAAAAGACCATATATTTTATTTCGTTATATTGTGTGAATCAAAGCCATTCTTTAGGAAAGTCTGTTTGGAGCACGGCCCATACTATTTTATCACATCATGCTGACATTCGAAGATCGTTAGATAGGCCATTAAAAAAATTAGTCTGAACTGAAGTATCACTGACACCGAGAGTAGCATTAAACCCAGATCGAACCACAGCATCAAGCTTTCACCTCCATCAATTCCTCCGCCACTCTGGTCCAAGGAGAACGAAGACAAATGTGTCATTACCAAGTCCATCTGCCATTCAATGAAACATCGTAGCATCGTTAAGGGTGGCAAAGCACACACAGAACCAAACATCGATCTTTCCACCCCATGGAAAAGGGTGATTGTTGCCATCACCTTGAGGTAAAAATCAAAGGAGGCTTCCTGACAGACTCATTACAAGGTAAAGTCTCTGGAACTGAAAGGAGGGGCAGTGGGGGTCCCACAGATGCGTTTGAGTTTCTGAATAATTTAACTTCTGTGTATTTGATTGAACATCAGTCTGTTTGGTGTCCAAATTAGCAAGTGCCTTTGAAAAGACGAGAGAATTATGTTTGCAAACATAAAATGAAATGTAAAATATCCTACAAATATTCATGAGCACCCAGGAGGTACTTAACTGTTGTATGATAGAAGACATCTAACTACGACATCTCAGCTTTATTTTATTTAGTTTTGTTTTAGTTTTAAGTCCTGTTCTATTTCCCATGAATGTTGTTGGTATCTTGACTATTGTATTTTTGTCTCTTTCTCATGAGGAGTAAATAGCCCCCAAATATTCCTGATTAAGATTTCCATTGATCACTGTATGTTTCCAACAAACAAACCCCCACCAAGTACCTGACAAATATCTTTAAGATCGAGATGGCTCCCTTCCTACCTACCTCCCCTCAAATATGATGTGCGAGCTGGGTTATTTGTAGGCAGTGATTGGACATTTAGCTATCATGATGTTATCTGAGAACTCCAAGATGGACATTGCATCTTAGAAAAAGGACAGGAGGGGGGATATGGTTACCCTTAGCTGTTGTAATAAACCGAAAGACTTCCCTTCTCCTCTCCATTTGTGGATTGTGAAGCACCCGGAGTCTATTTAAACGGGAAACTATTGTCAGTTGTTTGGTGTCCCAGTTCGGTCCACTTCAGCTTTGGTTGAACGAAATGGCTTGAAACCCATCCTAGAAAGCTCCCTATGCAGCCTCCCAGATGCTAAGATTTAGATCGTTTGAACGTCAGCGCAGCCTTCTGGTAACATTAAACATCCAAATGGATTTCGTTTGCGTATTAATATCATTCCTTATACATTAAGATGGGAGAGCAGCAGTTCAGAGCTAAATTCCATTTGCCTCGGTTTAGTAATTGGATCTAAATGAACATTCACGTCTGGCAAGTAAATAGACTGAAGCCACATTAAACAGAATGTGTACAAATAGCTGAAAGTCCTTGGAATCACCGTTCTAGCAAATAGTAAATTAATGTTTAGTGTTATTAGGGGTGTTTAGATAGCCCCACGTATGCATGCAAATACATAGAGGGAGATTTTTATTGCAGGGAAATGGAGGCGTAAAAATCCTAAATGAACTGATCTGCTGCACTTAAAAGTATCCAAAGGTAGAATCTCATCAGTTTTGTGGCTCGGGGAATCAAATGGTAGTTACTATAATTTAAGGATCCACAAGCAACTGGTTCCTCTTGTGTCAACATAGGGGGATCCATCGTTCTTCGTTATCTTATTAGCAGGAGAATTTCCAATGTAAGGTCTAGTTATGTCATCTCCACAGCAATAATAACAATGAAATAAAGCATGACATTATTTAGGCATGACGCAGCAGGTAGCTTATTATAAGCCTTGCATACTCCTCTGCCTCCTGCTCCCATTAGGACGTCGGTAATTGGAAGAAGATATATATATAATATATAATATTTTCTAAACGAAATCGTTAGATGGGGAAAATGCATCGAAGGTTCCTTTGGATGCGTTTTGCGTATGGAAAGGGCAATACATCTGGCCATATAAACTGCTGGAGCTCACTTTAGAATGGAATCTCTCTTTGCCCCCTTTCTATTTTGTGAGAGGAACAATGCTTCTTATAAAGTAGCTAATGCAGACTGGCAATAGCCTGGCAATAGCAGCAATACATTGGTCATGGGGCAAGAAAAAGGCCCTTCGAAGTAAACAGAAAAGATACAGAAGGTGCAGCTGTCCCAAGAAGATTCAAAATAGAACAAGCCCACTTAAATCTATCTTTATCTATCTCTCTATTCGTGCACACGGCCAATTTCAAGGCAGATACAGAGATGCCGTTGCTGTGATTAAAGCTCTTCAGTATTAAGGATTGTTCTTGCCGTTGGCTAGGCTGGCTTTAAACTCCCTGGTTGTAAGTGGATTCGATGAAAAACTTTTTAAAAACGTGTCACCACCATGCATATTATGAAAGTAAAATAGACCTGCGGCTTCTTAATGTCAATAAGTCAAACTTCGTGTATTTATTTTTTATCACCCGCCCACAAAATACCCATCCTGCAAAAAAGATTGCGACGCTGTTAGTATTATAGCACTTTAATTATTTTCCCTCCTTGACACCTGCTTAATCAGTCACTTCAGATGAGTTGCTGTAACACGAGATCGCGGTATTTACTGCAGGTCCAAGTTAAAATACTATGGGAACTGAAATTAACAAGCCTTCCCCGAATGTCACCCCTGAAACTCTGATTTCAAGCGTTCAGCATGACATTTCCATGCATTATTATATAAGCCATCTAGCTATTTGTAAGGAACGGAGAGAGAGAGACTAAATACACCAGGAGCGGAGCCTTCACCAACCGTGGGATTACTGACGAGATTCCCATTTTAAAGAACACGCTGAAAGTCGTGGCATGGAGAGGAACACTTCAGTGACACGATGCTATTATTTTGTCTACAGCATGAACTCGGTTCACACCAGCAGCTGTTTGTTGACAACTACCACCACAACTGCCAGAGTCTAGGCAAACTAGGGGATTTGCTGAACTGCCAAAGACAGCATCATCAACCCAAGCCAGTTCCTGGCGCTGCACCTTCTTTACACGTGGTGGATTAATTGCTTTCAGACACTTACAGATTTTTGTCGATGACTGTACAACAACAGCGTTATTTTTGACTTTGTAAGATCATTAGCATTCTTTGCTGTTTCGAATAAAGAATCATGTTGGCTACAGACACTAAATGGCCACGTTGCTTACGAGAGAGGAGTTGAAACTGTCAAGGGGGGGGGGGGGGGGGGGGGGGGGGGGGGGGGGGTGAAGTTATCTAGTATTCCTGACCCAGAACCAAGTGCCCCCGCCTTTAGGATTCTTACAGGAAACCCATCTCCCGGAAAACCATTCTGTAAATAATTGGTGAGAAAGACGCGTGTACTGCTCTCCCCTAAGAGCATGGTTGAAACCCCTGGGCTCCTGGCGGTGCTGAGTTTTGCATAGCCCTGTAAGGAGAATGACTCTTAAAAATGACTCTCAGATTCATATTTTTTCTATTGTTTTGAGTCAGTAGATCAGTTGTCATCCGTGCCCTCACCTAAGAAGCAATGATTCCAATTCTTCTTGGCATCTGATTTTATTCTAATGGGTTAAATTGGATTCAGTTTTACAATTATCCGAGGTTTGGCTGCGTTGTATTGTATGACAACTCCCAATTTCATCGGGTTTGGCAATGCGACGTTATTCCATACATCCGTACATCAGATCATATCACATCAGGCTGAAGTTTGCTGTTTAGAGAATCCATTTGAGAGGGGTTCTTTTTATGAAAGTGGGAAGGGTTGATGCATTCCAGGGCTGGTTCGGTACGATTTTCAAAAAAAGTACAGAGATGGCCCCAACACAGAGGAGTTGCTGCTCAGCTGTGGATAGGCACAGAGCGAAATGATGGCACGATGGGGAAATAGTGCAGTATTTTAACAGCCCTCCAGTCCTTGCCGCCTTTAAAAAAAAAACCCTAATATGTTATTTGCTTTACTAGTTTTATTTACAACCAGCTCCCCATTAGCACCTCACCTGATTACTGAGGAGGGAGAGCTATATCAGGAGAGATGACTGAGAGCTATACCAAGAAAATCTAGCAAACCAGCTACTTTTGGGAGGTGGGGTTTCTTTTTTTCATGCTTTTTTGTTTATTTGTTTCGTTTAAAAACATTTGGAAGAGTAAACACAAAAGTAAAGGGCAGGTATAAAGTGTCTGTTGGTAAGAGGTCAGAGGTTAGAAATTCACGTCAATTCTGTGGTAGAGGCTGTGGCGTGGGGCAGGGAGAGGAAAAATATCTTTCCACCAAGCAGCTTGTTGATTTTAATTAACACAGGGATTCTCTGCTAGAAACAAGGGACAACCTCCATCTACTGGCTAGATCATTACGTCTCGTCTCCTTCCAAAACCCATTCCTCACTCATTAAGAAGGGAACAATTCTGGGGGAAGCTGCTAAGGTCTTAAGGTAAGATCCTGCCTGAGTCTTTGCTAAGAATACAGCTATTTAGACCTCACGGATGTCATTTGCTTGCTATTTTTTTTTTCTGTGAGCCGCACAGAATGGTCTTTTCCCCAGGTGTATTCGCAGGCGACATTTGGTGCATGCGAGTGTGTTTTAATCTAGAAATATCAGCCTTCGAAGATTGAGCCATTCTTCTTAATAAAAGAGAGGCTGGGAGGGGGGAGGTTGTTTTGGGGTGAGTTTTTTTTTTTTTTTGGAAGCTTCTTTACCAAATACACTAAAATATGACCAGTTCCCTGGGAAGCTTCGTGCGTCCTTGTTCTGATCACAACCAGGGTGCAAATACAAGGTCCATAGAAAACAATTAACAAGCTAACAGTTCTGAGCTGCTCAACACAGTTCGGTGCTAGACTATAATCTTGTTCTGCCTCTCTCTTTTGGATGTGTGATTATGTGTTTGCGGTTACTCCCCATTTGGCTATGTGTTTGGCATTATTGCGCCGCATTATTTGTAATTAAAATAACCTCTCCTCAAGCCAATCAATACGTACACATTTCCAGGTTACTGGGAAACACAAGCACTGTGCTCTGGCTGGGTTTTTTCCTCCAATTGTTCTGTAGCTAAGCCACCGTACAGCCTTAGCCCGCGGAAGAGAGGCTGGTTTTGTGACTCTCGGAGATTGTAATGCACCAGCTTTCTCCATTTCTGTATCATTCGAAAGTTGCCCGCAGAATCTTTACGGGAATTCGAGCAGACTTCATCTGATAGAAAAAAGGTGGTGCTGGCAGAGGAGAGTCTATTTCTGACACCGAAGCGGCTATTTACACGACCACATCGTTTCCTTGAGATGCAATTCATGTCCATGCTGAAAGCAGCTACATCTGAGGCCACTGCAGAAGGGATGTAACAACGTTCAGATTTTCCTCCTTTGTGTCTAAAGTGCTTGTATTAGCCGCGGATTTTGTGGGGTGATTAAATTGATCGTTAAAAGCATTTATCCCATCACTACCTTCTAGAGCAGAAAACAGCATTAGGGTTTGAAAATAGATTTCACTGTAGCCACCGCACTCGAAGGCACCAGGATCAAGGGTGCTGCTGCTTCGAGGGGGTTGTTTGTTAATTTATTTAATTTTCCGGAATCAATTAAATTGGAAATTGCGGAACAGTTCGGGCACGTGAAAGAGGCGGTTTGCAGGTTGCTGGGTTTTGTGTCTGTGGTCAGCTGTCGGACCCTTGATCCGGCTCGTCAGAGTCGCACTAAGCAGCCCGACACACCCTCTGGCATTGCCACGGTGCCATTCTCCCCAAATAAGCAAACGCTTGATTTAAGGTAGACTAAGGCAAAACCTCCTCTGCTTAAAGAACCCGCCTGCTTGAATACCCTCCCCCTTCTTCTAATTATTATCTGTCAGTTATTAATTTGTATGTAGACCTTGTCCTAAATCCTCAGAACTAGACACAAAATCCGTTCACGCTTTAACAGGCTTGAGGCAGTAGCCCGTGGCAAAAATAATACGGTCTCGATAGCAAAACGGATCCAAATGATCGCATTCGCACGCATGAAATCTGCCCTGGGCGCATGCTAATTGCAAAGCTGGAAGTGGTTTCAGCCGTCGCAGGGAAGGTTCCATGGAAGCGCTAAAGCGGAGGCGCGTTTTGTGACCACTGCAAAGCGTTCGGTGTCGCGATACAGAGACAGGGCAACATTTTACCTGCTGGGATGATCTCAAAAACAAGAGCATCCATCTCACCCCTTTAGTCCGGGAGTCCGAGCCGCACCCTGTCTCTGTCTTTAGGAAAATCTGAAATCGCATAGCACGATCTGAACATATTACTCAGCATCATTGTATCCTTCCTAAAATGCCATTGATAGAGAGAATGGGGTTGGTGGGGCCGTGTGAAATGAGAAACCAAATTCAGAATCAGTGGGGCACTGGTATAAATCGATTCCCAGAGGAGAATCGTTTGACATTTCCTATCGGATTGGTTTTAAATGATGAATTCTCTCTCCCACCCAACCAAACCAGCAAAACTCCACCAGGAGCCAGCTGTCTGTCGCCCACCAACCTGCCCGAGAACAGCAGAGTTACAATGTACAACGAGAAATGAAATCTTAAGAATATTGAAACAGATTTACCTTGGTCTACTACGGGCCTTTTGGAAATGAAGAAGTCACGTTTGATGCTAGCAACAAACTTTTAGTGTCGCTCTAGGTCAGGAGTGGTCTCTCAACATTAGGATGTTAACGAGAAAAAGCTTAAGAAACCCCTGGCCTTCTTTGCTGGAGCAGCAGCAGCAGCTAGTGTATCCTTCACCGTAGCTGATGGAGCAGAAAGAAAGGGCTCTAATTAATTAAGTGCGCCCGATTGTAAGGGGTTTAGTCACTTCTGAGTTTTGTTATGGGATCTGCCCAATTATTCCTAATAGCGCCATTGAGCTAACATAGTGATAGAAATGTAACAAATGATTTTTGTTTAGTTGGTCTCTCTCTCTCTCAAACGCCCTTGCTGGCTCGGAAGCTTTTCCCCTGCACCTGCACGTTTTTCATTGAACCCAGCAAAAAGCCATTAGCAGACAAAATGGGGAGGAAAGGGGGAGAGAGCGCTTCAACTTTTCAAGAGCACTTTGCCTGAAAGCGCCCGGGAGCTGGTATTTTAAACCCCGCTTCCGCTGGGGCGGGCTGGCAAGGAGAGAGGGCAAGAAGAAGCCACTTTCGGATGAATGACCTGGTGGAGGAAAACCTGCAGCTCATTGTACTGTCTCCGAGCACGGAGACTAGCCTTTATTTTCCTTGCGATCCCAGAGGTGCGCTCGCACCAAACCACACCTCTCTAGGCTCCGGGCACAGGCGATGAGTTTGCTCGGTCTCAGCTTCAGTCAGACGGGCAGGGAACAGCCACACATAGGACAGGGCTCGAGCGGTCCCGGCTGAGGAGAGAAACAAACACACATCGGATTAGGGTCCCCTCCACGCTGAGTCCTGGGACACTTTGAGCACGTATCTATTCCAAACGCAAGAGATTTCCTCTCTGGAAAACAGGGCCTTGCGGGGCAATCCTGATCGTTCTCATAAACCCGAAAACACTGGGAAGCTAGCTAGTTAGGGCATGGTTTGTTACCGCTGCAACGGGAATATTTGGAAGGGGACCAAAAATCACGTTAGGCAAAGAGGAATTCACTAGATTTATAATGATAACGGGGATATTTATATCATCCATCTGTTTAGAATAGATTTTTAATCATTTCCAAAATAGCTCCGTAATCTACAATACACCACACACCATATATATATGCGCGCACACACGTAATCTCTCGAATAGGTGTGTGCATGTATCCACACACACTTTCTGTAAACGGTTTAAATCTCTTCTCTGTGGAGAGTAGAGTTCTTCCTCTTCCTTTAAGCCATTAGCCCCTTTCTCTTCCATTACAATCGTTATCATTAGGCAGCAAAGCCGTTGCTTCTGGATTCCTTTCCTTAAGCTTCATCTACCCACACTTGCTGTGCAATCTTGGCTTGTATACCCCCCCAACTGTTTTTTCTTGGGGGGGGGGGAAAGCGGGTGAAGAGGCAACTTTTTCATTTTCTGGCCTGGTTTGGGCAGCTCGGCAATAAATAAATAAATACATTTAAAGTTTCGAAATTCCACTGCAAACAACACCCGCCGCCCGGATTGAATCGCCTTGTTTACCTTTTTCTTGTGGCTTGTTGTGCTAATTGACTTGTTTTCTCCAAGGAGAACCTACCCCTCTGAACATCCCCACCCCCCCCTTTTTTTTCAAGGCGTTGACTGCTTTTCAGGAAACTGCGATTTGTGAGAGGACCTACCCATTTTTAAGGAGAATCCCTGACCCTTTTGTGTCTGCCATATCGTGTTATAGGAATTACTCTCCTAATAAAAAAAAGCAACAAAAAAATTGATTTCCATCCAAAAGGGCTAATTACATTACTTACAGTAAATAGCAGCCCTGCTGTCCAGGGTCTAGTGTGCCAACAGAGAAAAAAATACCGGCTTATTTCACTTGATTGGCTCCATCTTTGTGTGAAATTGTGTTTTATGAGCTGTATTCTGGCACCGGGAGGAATGTAGCAACACTCAATCTGCAAATAACATTCATTTCAGCTACTTGGGGCGAAAGAGAAGGGAGGATTTGGGGGTTACATGGGCGGGGGCGGAGACTCCGGGAGTCCCTGTTCGAAAGGAAATGGGGGCTGGAGGGGGTGTTTTCACGAGTCATGCTGGAGTTTAGGGCGGAAGGCCACTAAGGGAGCCAGGGGAGCAGAACCGCCGCCAGGAAGATCCTGCAGCGGGGACTGAGGTGTCAGGAAACAGCCTGCAGCTGTTGCAGAGAAAGGCAAGGCGGAGAATGGTGTGAAAAGTAAGTGTGGAGAACCGAGAGCTGGCCCAGACTGACTGTCCCACCCAGCCCTGCACACAGCTCTCGCTGGCACCGGCGCAGCCAGCTGAAATCCTCGCTTCTCCCCGGGGGTTGTAGTGCGCGGCGCAGCGCTGCAGCTGGGGAATGGTTCCGCGGGGGGGGGCTTCCTCCCTGCCCCATAACCCCCCTCCCCAGCTCACGGGACAAGGTGGGGCTGCGGCTGGGGTTTGCTTGCACTGTGAGGCTGAGGGCGAAGGACGGGGGTCTGCGCCCGGCTGGACGTTAACACGGCTGGAAGTTTAAACTTCACCTGGGAGGGATGCTGGGGGGTTACTGATCACCCTGCGGCCGGGCAGGAGCAAGGTGCCTGGCGCTATCCCCAGCGTGCAATCTCTGCCCTGAGTCTGCGGTTACGTCTTCCACGTGGAAGCCTGGATCCACCGGACACGAGCGGGGCTAATTATCCAGCATCATTTCCGTGGACACAATAACTGGGGGACGGGGGAGGTTGCTTAATGCTATTTGGTTAATTACACTGCTGGCAAGGTCCAGTCGCTCCCCATGATAGTAACCTCCACCTACGCCCACAAAGGTGTTCTCATTTTCCTGCCACCACCAAAGGGCCCAAATGGGGGTGAATCTGGGGTCTATAGGCGGCCTTGGCCATTCAGCACCACCAAGTGAGACAATAAACACTGCAAGATCCTGCACTTCTATGGGCAAAGTTGGGGGGCGGGGGAGGCGAGATGGGAGAGACCCACCAAAACAGTCCAGTCGCACTTCTCAGCTCACCAGTCCTGCACAGGATGCTCTGAGTTTCCCTTGTGCCTGTAACCCCCGTTTTCCGGGACTGTGTGTGTGTGTGTTTGGAGTGGGGTGGGGGTATAGATCCCACCCCACCCACCATCCCCAACTGGCATGTTTGTCACTGCTTGCCCATCACCGGGGGGTTGAGAGGAGGATGACAGGTCTTTGTTGTCTGAATAAAAATCAGTGGCAGCTCTAGGGAGAGAACTCCTCCTACTAAATTATCAAAAATGGGCTGGCTTTAGTCTCTTAACAAATTGGACAGAGCTCCGGAAAGCAGCAGTCCCAAATCCAACCTACAGGCACTGGGAACTTTAAAGCAACCAGGGACTGCTGAAAATAGCACTTCTTTTTGCTTTCTTTGTGTTCAAAACTATTTCCTTTCCCGGCCGATTTGGTTGCCCCTAGTTCCAAGTCTCTTCAGTTAGGAGCCCCCGCTCTCCAGCGCAGTAACAGATTCTCCTGCTTGGTTTTTTTGTCTTGTTTTTGTTATTCTTACTACATTATTTTTCTTCTCCCCCTTGTTTGTTTTCTGCACATCTTCAGGAAGCCCTCGGTGCTTGTGCAAAGAGAAGCCACTTTTGCAATCTCCCTCTGCCTGCGCCGTGCGCCTTGGTGTAGACATTTTGGATGATCTAAAGACTCTGGGGTCTGTATATGGAAATAGTGGGGTGCAGAGCAGAAGAAAATACTTGTCCTTTCCGTCCCCCAGCCATGCTTTTCCACGGGATCTCCGGAGGCCACATCCAAGGAATCATGGAGGAGATGGAGAGGAGATCCAAGACCGAGTCCCGCCTGGCCAAAGGCGGACAGATGAACGGCCGGGAAACGGTAAGAAAGAAGCGAGCACCCCTTTAAAGGGAATCACTGCAAGATACGAGCCTGCACCCTGATACACACAGCCTGGGGGAAGAGAGAGACTCTGCTTTCCTCCCTCCCCCATTCCCTTAAGCCCCTTAAGTTTAGAAACATTTCTGAGGCTCACGTTAAACACCAATCGCTCTCTAATGGAGTCTGTTATGCTGGGAGGCTGAGCCATGCATTCGTCTAATATTTGTGTGTGTGTGTCTATGTGTGTGTGTGCGCGCGCGCTCAACTGAGTCATATGAGGGAAAATATTTTAAGTTTCATAAGAGGGACACGTTTTAATTCATTACAGCGAAGCAGACCTCTGACTCCTGCATAGTTTGCAGTGGGGGCCCTGCTTTCTCGTTTATCAAGGGGCTACAGGCCGGGTTTTGAAAAGGTGCATTTTACTCTTAGCAGGCCTGGCACTTTCCAAACTGGATTGTAGAAATCTTCGCTGCAAAATAGTTTGTTTTCTTCGGGGCGAGGGGCAGTGTTTAAAGTAAAAATATAGCTTTAATGTCTGAAAAGGGAGCAGCCCCGCTGAATGTTATTTCTTACGATACATTGTCTGGAAATAATATCTCTTTTCTTTGCAAACGAGTTGAAACCTTAGCACCCCACGTCTGGAGAAATGGTCCCCTAGCTTCATGGAATATCTTCTGCAAAGCGAGCTTCTGCCTTTCTCCTACTTGTAGAACTTCCGTTGAGCACTAGAACACAAAGTAATCGTCTGGGGAACTGCTTTACCGAGCTATTGGGTCCCCCCCCTTCCCCTGTTAAATAAACTCCTGAGGGTTTTATAATGTTAATTCAACTCATTCCCCCAGTTGTTACAAAAAAGGGAAAATATTGAATTGCGTTTGCATTTGCAGCTAAAAAGAATTCGGTGATAAAAACAGATGAATTTTTCACTTTTCATAAAACAAAACAAAACCCAACTATTTTAAGTTCACGTTTGGGGGGTTATTCTGGTATGTACACTATCCCTCCATCTCCGTTTCTTATTACTGCGATTTCTTATGGAAAACAGGCCAACAGAAACTTGAAAAAGTTTATTAATGAAAGGAAAAGTTAATAATTTTAAGGGGGAAACCTTCCCTGTGCATTCTTTTCATTAGGATCACTCTCCAACAGTTTGATTGTTCTCAATTAATTCTTCATGGATTATTTTCCCTTCATTTCTGCTTTAAGTGGCCTATTTGCATTTAGAGGAGGGGTTTTAAATAGTTTAAGCTGTATTCAAATTTAACAGGAATTCGAATTGGGAGTGTCTCCACTGATGCAAATTTCCAGGGCAGCAAGGAGATATTTTCCTACTTGTAAAATACTCGCTAGCCTGGATTTCCTAGCACCAAAAGGTGCAATTTTAAAGCTAACGGGGAAGATACATCCAACTCTGTAACTTCCCCAGGACTAGAAAACAATCAGTTCTCGTTTCCTAGTGAGGCCTAATCACCGGGCTACAGGTACAGAAATGAAGTTACATCATTAGAGAAGATGTAATGGGTTAAACAGCCAAGTCGTGTCCTAGTAAATACTTACCTAGGGAAGATGGCCTGGCCCCCTCAAAGGCCAGAGCAAATGCAGCCAGGTCGGTTCCAAACAGCTGGTTTTTTTCTGTGAGCTCCGCCTTTGGTTCTTGCGGCAATCCCAGTCCAAGCATCACCCCGCCCGCTTGTCTTGATTCGCTTTCTCATCCACTTTTGTGTGGTTGTTTTGCAGAACATGCCCCCAATGAGCCCCGAGAAGCCTGCTTTGTGTGCTGGTTGTGGAGGGAAGATCTCAGACAGATATTACCTGCTGGCTGTTGACAAACAATGGCACCTCAGGTGTCTCAAATGCTGTGAATGTAAACTGGCTTTGGAGTCAGAACTCACCTGCTTTGCCAAGGACGGCAGTATTTACTGCAAGGAGGATTATTACAGGTACAGCACTCAGTCCCTACCGGTTCAAATGCACATCCCTTCCCAGAACAGCAGCGGCCAAACCGCTCATCTCCAGCTCGGGGTAGCTTCTTATAGGCAAAGACTTCTAGTTTATATACACGTGGCTTTAGGGTAATTGTATCAAATGTGCCCCCTTTGTAAATCTCGCACATGTAAAATACTGATGGACATTTTCAAGAGACAAAGTTAAAGCATGTTACGATATAAACAACAACAGGAGACAGTTTCCCACTGGTCTAGGTGCTGTTAATCGCTGCCTAAATTTCAAACAAAAGTTTCCCTCTCGCTGTAGCGTGTATATTTATTTCCCGTTTCCCAAGAGCAGGGGTCACCCTCCTGAACTGGCTAGGTAATGGCAAAGCTCCGGTTTGGAGAGACGCCGTAAAGAATAGCAGAGACAGCTCTTATTAATACAACAAACCATCCTTTCTGCTAAATCAAATCAACTCCTTGCAGCTCACGACTAGATTTTTAATTCTTGGTCAGTGGCTCTAGACAGGCAGAATTCCAGCAGAGCGCAGTTTCGTGGCTTGTTTGATTTGTTTTGATTTTCTGTTTTTTTTCCCCCGGGTGCCCCGTTCTCTCTCCCTCCCAACCTCTCAATCTGGTTTACGATTTAAGGAACGAAAGGGAAGCGAGAACAAGTTTTCTCCCAATGCTGCTTATTTATCTTCATTAACGCTAGTCGAGATGTTGTAAAATAAAATAAAAAAATAAAAAAATCCAGGCAGAAAGATCAGTTTCCTGAGAAAATTAAAGTGGACTATTTCTGGCCCATTCTGGTTTTCTCATACACAGAGTTTCTAACAAGCCCAAATAGTTTACATTAGCCAGGGCGGAGGCTTCAGGAGAGGCCTATGTAAAGGCCGTTCTCTGAGGGTTGGGTAGAAACGGGTCCAGCTGCAAGATTTGGGGAGCAATATTTTTAGGCTCTCAGGTCAGGAGCAGAAACTAGGGTGGGAGGTGCGTGATTCAAGTCAGGGGAGCTGGGCAGCCCCCGGGGGCTGGGCAGTACCTAGCACCTTCCTGGTTGATGCCCACTTTTCTGTTTCCTTCAGAAGGTTCTCCGTGCAGAGATGTGCCCGCTGCCACCTTGGGATCTCAGCCTCCGAAATGGTCATGAGAGCCAGGGAGTCGGTTTATCACTTGAGCTGCTTCACCTGCACCACCTGCAACAAGACTCTGACCACAGGCGATCACTTTGGCATGAAGGACAACCTGGTTTACTGCAGGGCCCATTTCGAGACCCTTTTGCAAGGCGAATACCCGCCTCAGTTGAGCTATACTGAGCTGGCTGCCAAGAGCGGAGGGCTGGCACTGCCTTACTTCAATGGCACTGGCACAGTCCAGAAAGGGAGGCCCAGGAAGAGAAAAAGCCCAGCTCTAGGAGTGGACATCGTCAGTTACAACTCAGGTGAGAACAGCGCCCTGAACCTTTCACTCCACAGAAAGGGGCCTTCTCAGACGCCCCTCCCCTCCCCTCCCCAGCCAGGCAGTGCGTCTGTAACTCAGCCAGGCCAAATCTTGCTTAACCATTGGAAAATCAAACAAACAGTCCTCTGAGGGTTGGAGCAGTTGCAGGAAAGCGAACAGAAGCCCTTCTAAAAAGCTGTCTTCCTCTATTAATGTCAAATACCCAGACAGTCACTTCCCAGGGCGAAGACAACACCCCCACTCCCAACCCCAAACCCAGCCCTATGTTTCTGTAGGAATGCGGGAGATGTGGCTGCTTTGATTGTCTCAAAATCAAACCCTCCACCACTCGGACCCCAATTCAGGGTCATCTAAACTGATCAACAGAAAATAAATCTGGAGGAAACATGTCTGATTTCCGCAGGCCCGCAGGCCTGCATGTGAATCCGTAGATACTCAGGCTGAATATTTTCCTATTTTGCTGGTACTTTTTTTTTTTACCCTCTCCTCCGCCAGCAGCTTCCTGCAGCGGGGCAATAACAAGTAGCGTATCTGCTCCGTTCCCAATGAAAGGAAGGGACACCAGCTGAGCTGAAACCGCGTTATTATTTGAAACGCTTTTCACGTTAGTACCTTTGTCATCCAAACATCAGAACTATTTCCGCACCAGAAAGCGCCACGGGGCCGAATTAAATAGTTCCAGGCAAGTCACACGGAGTTTCAATAACCTGAAGACGAACGAATTAACCGAATTTAAGAATGACCGATCCCAAACGAATGTTTTTACTGAGTTTCGATGTATTCATGAATCGCCCAGTAACACGGAAAGAAAGGTGTATGGTGGGGGTGGGGGTGTTACAGTGAGCAGCTTTGTGTTTTCCTGTGTAGGCAGCAAGACTTTTAACTCCCAGTTAAGCTGGGGGACGGAATTCTAGGCGGTGATCTGCAGTTTGGCTGGGAAAGGTGCCTATAGATGGTGTGTCCATGTCCTGTAACGTGGGGTGCTCGAGGACTCACAACTTGGTTCAATGAAGCAAAGTGCTCTGAAGCGGTCACCGCGGAGGAGTGCACAGAAAAGGGAACCTGTCTATTTCAGTTTGAAGAAACTGCTCTGCGCTCCATACAAACGCACCAACTCCGGCCTGGAATTCCGTCCCCAAGTTCAACCCATTGCCACCGAGACACAAAGATTCCTCCCTTTCTCCTCCCTTCCTCCCACCAGCACAAACCCCAGTCCTCCCCGGACGGGCATTTCTCTTTGGGGCTGTTTGTGAAGAGGGCTTCAGTGTGGAACTGCTTGGCTGTGCGAGGTTATTTCAGCTCCTCTGATGCGTGGACCTTGGAGCCAGGGCAATCAGTGCATTAATTGTTCTTTGTTAATTGAAGATGACATTGGAATCCCTGGCCACTGAGCAGTCCCTAATCAATTCCCTAAAGGGTATGACGGAAGGGGAACCTGTAGCCCAGTCACTCGCTTCTAACGGTGGATTGAGAGCCAGGAATTCAGTTTTGGATCCATGTTATTCCTTATTCACATCAAGTGTCCGAGCTCCCCCAGACCCCGAGAAACCAAACATTTAGAAGTAATCCACTGTGATAATTAGGCTCACAAGCCTGGCGAAAGGCGAAAAAAATTGGCTACAGCGAAAAACCCTTTGAACGCTAATGTGGGGCGCAGTGAAACGCATTTTTAAAGGCAAATGTGGTGTTTGCGTTTGTATGTTAGGCTAAAAAGTCTTTTCTTTCTTTCTCCCTCTTGCCCCCAGATAGTTAGCGGGGTCACCCTCTGCAAAGGAGGTTAAAAAGCCTCATCTAGGACTAGGAGACAAAATGTAGCTCACCCAAACGGGAACGCAGAGTTTACATGGGAAAATGTCCGAGTAAAACGAAGCTACTTCTGACCGGCTTCTTTCGACTCATGCAAGATCAGCCAATATAATTTTTGTAGCTTTAGCATATCAATTGGGGGGGGGGGTGAGGAGAGGAAAGGGGGAGACTATGAATACCCAGTGCTGGCACGTGGTCTGGAGAAAGTACATTTTACAACTAAACTAAAGACGGTCTAGCGCTGATAATTCCAACCCATTGACCAATTTAACACCCAAGAAAGCCACAGAATCTCTGATGGTTTTAGAATGACATGAAATAGATATAACTATTATTTGAAAGGAAAAAAACCCTCTGTAGTAGGTAGCCATTTAAAAAAATACATTTTTCCTCGTTCGCCTTTGGCTTCAGGACTGAGAACTATTCTTTTATGTAATTGTCTCCAAAGGGTAACGAATCTAAATAGAAATAAACATACAGGATTCAAAGCGTGAATTTAGAGCAATCGGAAAAGTGAGACACAGATCGGGTGTTTAAACACTTATACTTTCCCAAAGCAGGGAAGAGTCTAAAAGGCAGTATTCTAGGGTATCTTTCTCTCAGATACTAGCCACAACATGTGCTGTCCTTTTGCATATGTAATTAACGGTTTAGCTGGAAACCTAGGTACTGATTCTCTAATCTAATTCAACACAACAGGATAGAAAGGAAGAAGTGAAAGTCTTTTGTCAGGCACGATGGATTTGGTTTTAAAAGACCTCACCAAATATCACTTTCAATTGTATGTGTCAGGGCAGCAAAAAGGTGTTTTCCCTTTGGTGGTATTTCATTGAATTCTGTACAAAAGAAAGCCAGTAAGTTTTTCCACCTCTAAAATATTGCAATTCCAAGTCTGTTCTACTTTTCAAACTCCATGTTTGAACTGCTAAATGAATGTGTTAGTGACCCCTAGTGGCATCTGTAGGCAGGCATATTTCTCAGGTAAAGGCTGAAAACTCGTTAAAGAACTATGTTTATCAGAAGCCTGATCATTACTAAAGGCAAAATGTTTGTCTTTAGACCTGTTTAACTGCAATTTTACACCCTGATGGGTTCCTGAACCTGGACACTAGTGCTCAGTGATTGTTTTGTCTCTTAGCTATAATTCACTGTGAAAACATCTCTGAACACTAGAACATAATTTAAACATTTCCATAACGTATTTGTGCTAAAACTTATCAAGTTTCGGACTGCACTCTGCAGCTAGGCAAAGGAATCCATTTGTTGTGTCAAAGCTAGATTGTAATTGACGATGTAAAAGAATCTGAAGAGGGGCAAAAACTTACCTTTCCAATAAATCAAGATGCTTTCTTAATCAAAACACATATATCGTCCTATTCATACTGCAAGCTGAAGGACATTATGGAAACAACCCAAACGTCTAAAAAAATGAATTAAATGTGTTGCTAGCCCTGATTCAGCAAACAATTTGATCACACAATGGAGAAAAAGTTTATTCTCAAACAAGATTATATGAATCTTGCTTAGATTATGTGTGTATGTATGTGTATATATTTTATATATTCACACACACATAAAGAGGCAGGATAGTATTGTGGCTAGGCACTGGAGTAGGCTCTAGGAGAACTGGGTTTTGTTCTTGGCTCTGACACAGTCCTCTTTTGTGACCTTGGATGAATCACTTAATCTCTTTGTTTCTCTGTTCTTCAGCTACAAACTGGAGACCTAACAATACTTCAGAGAGTTATGATGCTAACACCATTAATATTTGTGAGGGGCTCAGATACTACAGTGATAAGTACCCTATAAATAACATATTTGATCCATATTAGCTACTATATGTTAGAAATAATTTCTAATTTGAGAGCAACTGTGTTGAACAATTGTCCAAGGGACAGAAAGGTCATCAAATCTGAACAGTGTAAGTTATCTCAAAATGAAGGCAATTTTTCTTTCCCTAGAGCAATGTTTTGCACAGCTATTGCTCAAGAACTCGATCTCTTATGGTGTGTAAATGTAATAACTATGCAAAGTGTATTTGGTGAGATCTTGACAATGGGAAGTGTATTGTGCTGGCCACTAAAAAAAAAGATGGTGCAAAGAAACATGCAGTAATGTATTGCCTGAATTTGAGCTGTAGACTAGTTTTTCAGGCAATAATGTAGCATTTTAAGCCACACAATGCTATTTCAGCCACTTAGAGAACAGACTGGTGTAATTATTATATAAATTGGGATTGTCAAAGGCACCTGAGGTAGTTATGAGCCCGTGTTCCATTGACTTAGGCACCTTGGAAAAGCCAAGCCATGATAAATAAATAAATGCTCAGAAACCATGGTGACAAATTTGCTGTAAAAGGCTAGCTAGGCTAGACAGTCAGATAAACTGGAATTGTTGCTGCATAACTTCAATGCTTTAATAAAGAATGGCCTGCAATTGGCTAAAATAACTTCTTAGGGCCAAATTTTGATATACTTGTTCACCATGAATAGTATTTTACTGCTCAAACAGTCCCATTGAAGGCAGTAGGACTGCATGTGGAATAAAGTGTTATTCAGCAAGAGAAAAATATTGGAAACCTGATCCTAAGTTACTTCCAAGGTAATTTCCACTTCCAGATGGTTTCAGAGCTGTCAGTTTATTTTATTTGAAAATACAGATATGACTATAATTGCAGCTAGAATCTCTTCCATCCTGGATGAGGATTCACCTGATCCTTTGTTTATGTGTTGTGCAGCTACCATATGTAACTGTTGACTTACCTCTTAATTCAGTAGGGAGCAAAGCTCTGAGAAGACTTGAGCTTTTTATTTTTGGGGTAGTTGAAAGTTGTTTTACCTCTTTCTAGCACTGCAAGTCTCAGAGGCTCTAGTGACTGATGCAATGCAAAGTGCTAGCGGTGTTTTTAATATTGGTGGGGGGGGGACTGGGAGTTGGCTAAGACTAGTTAATAAATCCAACTGTAGGGAAGTAGACTAAAGGAAATTCAAATGAAGAATTAATGAAGCCTGGGCTAATTTACATGGTACATTCTTAACAATTTTTAAATTATTTTTTTTAATTCATATTCTTTGTTATGTGACAATCAGGTTTGCCCTCTGTGTGATTGAGCTAGCTTTGTAAAATATAATCCTGAAAGTTATCAGATTATTTTTCAGGCCAAAAAGTATAACATGGATGACTTTGTTATTTTTTTTTTTTGTGTATTTGTGTCATTCCTGTCCCAAGCATAGGCAGTGACACCATGGTACCCAGCACTACTACTGGCCCGGTGTGCAACTCACACCCATGAGGCAGTAATCTGTAATATATTTCTCATTCAAAGTCACTTTAACAACTTTCCACATCATCAAATCAAGGCACATCTTTAGCTCTGTGGTCTGGTAGTTGGCCATTCCACAGAATGGTCTATGTAGGTGCCAATCTAGCTGTGATAACATTGCAGGCACCAACCCCAACACTTTTCATATAAAATTCTAGGCAGAATCCAAATGCATTTATTTTGGGTTTTATGAACAAACAGTTCAGTCTTTATACTTGTCATAACAAGCCTTCCCACCTAATGCTTCTTTTTTTGCCTAGTGGTGATTTGGGAGGATTCAAAATGTTGGTTTGATCTTTACTCTTCTCTCAAGTTAGGGCAGTTTCAATGAGTGAAATTTTAAATGACTCTTTGGAAACATAACAAAACCTTCATCACCAGAGGGACCTGAAAATTAATGCCAAAGCAGTGAAACTTGGCAGATCTACCCTCAATATACTGTTTCCTTAGCAGGAGTGAGCCTGGGGGATATAATAAATGTTAAGAACAGGAAAAGGCCATCCTCCTCCTGACCTTTATTTGTTAATCTAAATACCACTTCCTGCCCATCCCGATACCATATTAGCTCAATCCCCTCTTTCTTCTCCAAAAATAGCGTGTGATTCTGGAAACTTGCCTTAGTTTTATTTACTACGGTATGATGCATGATCACCACCAACTCCTTGTTGTGTCATGTTGTTTACTGATCAGGTTGTAATGAGAATGAGGCAGATCACCTGGACAGAGACCAGCAGCCTTACCCCCCATCCCAGAAGACTAAGCGCATGCGCACTTCCTTCAAACACCACCAGCTTCGCACCATGAAGTCCTACTTTGCTATCAACCACAACCCAGATGCCAAGGACCTCAAGCAGCTTGCCCAGAAAACGGGCCTGACCAAGAGAGTTCTGCAGGTAAGAAGCCACCATCACAGGCTTGACAAAACTCCCCTTCCCCTGCCAATACAATAGTATCTCCCTTATTTAGACTGTTATATGTATATCTCTTCTTCTTAGTATAATATTGCTGTGTCCCTAGTGAGTGTGCAGAGAACTTAATGGGTAAAGTACTACATGGCAGTGTATAGCTCACCACCCAAATTCAGCCCACAGAATTCTGAAATGTGGTTTGTGATCACCCTCATCCTCGATATGAGGGAACTATCTCCAGAGACTACAAGCCCCAGCGAGGGAAGCAATGCATCATGGGACTTGTAGTCTCTATGTGGTGACCTCTACATTAAGCGGGTAGAAGCAATCTGCTCCATTTTACACAAATGAGGTGCAGCCTTTGGGCTCCCTAAGTTGTCATTGTGGCCCTTGGTTGGGCAAAGTCTAGGTTTCCCTGGGATATGGCAAGCAAGCTTTGGCTGATACGATCCTCCAGTGACCAGATTGCTTCCTTTCTCCATGTCTATCACTAAGGGCTTCCATAGTAAAGTCAACAGTTAGTCACTCCCCTACCTAAAATACTCCCCCCCAAAAACACAGTTTAAAAAAATAAATAACTGTAAATCCCCTCTCATTGTGTGCTAGCTCAGTGAAATTAAAGTGAGGTATGTAGTGCTGTGTGCAGTGTGCGGAGAGAGGGCAGTGATCGAGGCAAAAGGAGAATCTATTAGCATTAATTGCTTGTCCATGTTACATGTCACCTAAAACATTTTAAATGAACCCACAGCTTTATAGGGAAGAGGACTAGGAAACCCATATTAATAACCAGTGCTATAGGGGATGGTGTCATTTCCCCTTTTAAAGTTTTCAGACTTTAAAAATGGTCACAAAAGTTTACCAGCCCAAGCACAAAATCTTTACTTTACCCATCCTTTACCACGATGACCTAGGTAATGGAACAACACCCCCAAGGATATGTTACTTGCCCATCAGAAAAGTTACTCTCCTTGGATGAGTGGGTGAGTAGACTTCTGCAAGGCTGCTCTAGGAGATCCTCATCGTGGGCTTCAATGTTCCATTAATCAGCACCCACAGTGCTGGACCTAATGTACAGATGCCTTTGTATGACGGAAACGATGCAAACTAGTAGTAAACAAAGATGTAGAGTTACTTAGATGATTTGCCAAACAAAAACAAACATAAAAATACATAAAAGCAAAAACAAAAACAAAAAGCAAACATCGGTAAAGAAATCAATTGGGATTGGTTTGCAGGTTTGGTTCCAAAACGCAAGAGCCAAATTCAGAAGGAACCTTTTGCGGCAGGAGAATGGGGGTGTCGATAAAGCTGATGGCACGTCACTTCCGGCACCGCCCTCAGCAGACAGCGGCGCTCTCACTCCACCCGGCACTGCGACCACTTTAACAGACCTGACCAATCCCACTATCACTGTAGTGACATCAGTGACCTCTAACTTGGACAGCCACGAATCCGGGAGCCCCTCACAAACTACCTTAACGAACCTTTTCTAACATTTGAGTTTTTTTTATTCTTATTCTTCTTTATTATTATTTACAAGACTCTTTATTTTTTTTTAAACAAACCCACAAAATATTTGGGAAAACAAACAGCTTGGTGTGTAGCATCTGCAGCCACTTGGCAAATGAGTTTGCAGTAATATGTCTCCATTATAAATGAACATATTTTGTCTATAAATTGTATTTGGATTTTTTTTAATTCATCAGACAATTGAAGGGAAAGTTATGAATCATTCTAATAAGTGCCTCTTAAAATTGTATGTTACTTATTTCCAGAATCTTGGGGGGGGAAGAGAGGGAGAAGAAAATTATATTCCCAGTCTGATAATCTGAGAAAGCCTCTAACAGTTCATTTAAAGCCAATAGTTTGCTGCTCCAGGATTGTATGTGCATTTATGGAGTTTCAGAGTCCTAAGTCTAACTTTATTTTTATAATACATGTTTAAGTTTCATACTATGTATTTTTCACACCTACAAAACAAATCAAATTAGGAATTGGAATAGACAGCGGCATTCCAAGTGTCAATGCTTCTTCTTCTTTTTCTTCTTTTCTTTTTTGTTTGTATAAATATTAGTTATGAGCTTGACCCTGTATTCATTGAGCACCCAAAATTCCCATGCAGGTCAATAATCTCAACCCTGCAAGCCATTCATCCATGTGGAATGTCCATTGACACCAGTGGGAGTAAGGCACGGATGGAGGACTTGCAGGATTAAGCTCAATGGGACTGGTGTGTAGGTAAGGACTGCAAGATCAGGCCCTTGGTCTGTGAATTCTGAATTATGCACACCAAAGGCCTTAATCCTGCAAACACTTATGCTCCAGAGTAACTTTACTCATGTAAGGAGGCTCACTAAAGTATACACCAGAGGAACTATTCAGATGAAAAGCCCCATTGATTTCAATGAGTTTTCTCATATGAGTAAGGTTACTCTGTTGCATCACTGTTTGCAGGATTGGGCCACAAGGCTGAATAATTCAATCTAAGTTTTAGCATTGCCTAGGCAAAATTTCATTTTTTCCCACTCTGCCATAAATGCCACTGATTTTAATTAAAAAAAAGAAAAGAAAACAATTCACTCTATATGGCCCTGATCCTGCATCAGTAAAGCCAATGGGAGATTTGTCATTAACTTTAGTGAGTGTAGGATGAAATTCTAAATGTATACAGATCTTTATTACTAAGGCAATTCTCGATGAATTAAACTTTTTCAGGGAAGATGGAAATAAGCAAAATATAATTTATTAAGATGTTTAAGGAAACTGATTTTAGTACATTTTATTCATGCTATTTTGAATTTATTTTAGATGTTTCATGAGATTGTATCAGACACTTTGTTTAATACATGAACTTAAATCTTTAGTACATTAATATTTCTAATATATACTTTAGTTTTTTAACTTTTGTATAAAAGAAAAATGCATTAGAAGAATTCTTATGAAATTTGGAATTGGCAGTGGGTAGCTTTGAGGCAGATAAACTCAGAAGACCTTGTGGATGCTGATCTAAATACATTTCCTAGTTTACAATAGCAATTTTTTTTCTTTTTCTTTTTCTTTTTTTTTTCTTTTTTCTTTCTTTGAATTAAGCTAAAAGTCTGAATGGTCTGGGCAGTGGTGAATGTTCATTTGTTCCCCTTTATTGTAGTTAAAAACAATTAGATTGTGGAAAGTCTGAGAAACAAAAACAAAAAACCAGTCAAGATCTACATCTTGCTTTTAGTGGATTGTTAAGAATAACTTTGCACATAGAATCCACTTTTTAGACCCCATCAAATCTCTCTTTTGGTGGTGAAAGTGGCTATTTAATATATTTTAAAGGTGTCCTTTTTGGCTGTATAAATGTGTGGTTACATATTGACAGTTCACTGCCCACATTAAAGTGCATTATTGTAACTTTTGCTCAGGGTTTTTAGAAAATTAGCACAGAAAAGTAGCTTATTTTTTAAAAAAAAGATGATGGAAGAGATGTTAACACTGTAATAGAAGAAAGGTGTGTTTGCCATTATATATTTAGCAAGTATGGTTATCATCTTCTACGGAGCTTAAATCTTGACTTTTCCTATTTCTATTACCTTATGGGCATTTACCACTAACCAGACCAAACAACCTTGGTAAGGCTGAGATCTTTATTAATACACTTTTACAGGTAAAAATATTGATACTTATAAATTTTGTTCTTTGACAGAACAATATATGGTACTATAGATCTACTTTATTAAGTAGACTAATTATAACTCAGTTCTACTATGTGCCTTATGATATAACTTGGGAGTAAGTTTGTGAAAAATCAGGATATATGTGTTGTTTGTTAAATTAACTGTTTTAAGCCCTTTTGACACCTCACTAGTTTTGTACTGTTTTACCTCTTATTTCTGAAACTCTTTTTATGGTGTATCCTGTTAGAGGGGACAAACATGTCATAGAAAGCAGTTGTGCACTCTTTCAGATATAGTTGATAAATTCAATAATCTTATATATTGAGCTTCGTGTTTATAGTACAGTAAGTGGTCTAGCAAAATTGTCCATGTTTCTTTGTTTATTGATAAATGCATTGTATAGAAACTATTTCCCCTAAATATTTATGGACCAAACAATTGTGATATATCCTATTAAATTTGTGTGAATAAATCATTTTGGATCCAAGGAGTTTTATTTCCCATCATTTTCTTTTTAATTTAAGTCTACCTGTATCTATGTGTCTCTGCATTTTTACTATGAATGAATGAATGAATGAATGAATGAATGAATGAATGATGTTAAACATGGGAACGCAATCTTATAAATGTGATTTCTTTTTAGGTTTTCACTTTCTTCATAGTAAATGTACTTACCATTGATGGCGCAACTTAGGTTTTAATTTTTAAACCCCCCCTTTTTTTTTTGCACATGAAAAGTAATGCCCCACTGATTGGATATTGCAACCTTATCTTAGGATTTTAAAAATCAGATAACTAGCAGCTACAGTAATTGCATGAAAAATATAACAAATAATTATGATGAAATGAATCAAGATTTAATGCTAGGTATATTGAACACAAACTAGAATTGCAGACCCCTAAAAGCCAGGTTGCTCTGTAGTTTAATAAATTGTCACTATGATTTCTTTCAGGGAGAACAAATCTTGGGGCATTACAGCCAAACATCCCGACGTTTGAAAATTCCCTAAAGTATTAAAAGAAGGGGAAAAGTTTGATCGGAAATCCACTGCAGTGAAGACAAAGACAATATTAGGTTATGATAATCATATATTTAAAAATTTTTTGAGCCAAAAAAATTTAAAAAATAAAATAAAAGACTCAAATGTCATTTCCTGAATGTTAACAAAACATATGTTATTTTATGGTGTTTAATTATCAGAACAAAAGGCTTAAACAATTTGTGTGGTATTAAAAACAAATTTAGAGAAACTGTGTATAAAACCAGAGCAACCTGGCAGCAATCTACCCAGCCCATATTTGAAGACAATTCTTCTTAAAAACAAATTAAAAATCACATTTGTCAAGCACAAGTACTTGTAAAATAAAATCCGAATGCTTTCATTCCACCTGCTTGCTAATGTGTATTAGTCATATCTGTTAAATGGCATATTGTAAATTCAGAGAAAAAACTTTTCACTCATTTAAGATCATAGGGATCAAAACCCAGTAATTTTAGTACGATTGTTTCTGACTTCTTTTTTTTAATAAAACAAAGAAATCTGCATGCACTTTTCCATCTGTCACCAATAGTGTACATTTCTGTATGATGAATTTTCTCTTTGATGTTTCTTGTATAATAAATAGCTTTCATTAATAAACATTTTATTTGATGCAAACATAGTTAACTTTATGTAAACACATAGCTAACTGTTGAAATTAATTTAAACTCATTTTTTGAAAAGAAGCAGTACAGTACATTTCCGTCATGTTGTATATAGAAAACCAAAAGAATGAGGTGGCAATATTGTTGCAAAGTGTAAAACAATTTCCTTTGGTGTTTAAATTTTTTCATTTTCTTCTCTTCATTTGTTGTGTACAATTGACATATCTAAAACAAAATTAATAATAATTCCATCAGCCTCAACAACAAAACTAACAAAGTAAAATCAGCATAGGAAAGCATATGCAGTATAGTATTCAAAACCATCAATGACTTTTTAGAATACAAAGGTATAATTTATGGAACCCTGAGACGTTTACATCTTCACTATGCAATGAACAAATTTGTTGAACTGTTAAGAAAAGGCTGTCCTAAGAAAGAGTTGATCTTTGCCCATTCCAAATCACAGATGAGTTTAACAAGCCAACAAGCAAGTGTAAAGATAACCAATTCTTTAGTAATGAGGTTTTGTAATTGTTCAAAGAACTATTTGCAGAAAGTTTTTTTTAAACTATATTGCTATTTAGCTATATATCCAAAGCATATGTTAAACAATTAACATATACGAGACTTGCCAGAAAATCTTTTCATTAAGATGAAATTTTTATTATATAGAAATGAACCCTATGTAAACAATGTAACTTTTATGAATACTGACAGACATTAAATATTTCACTTATGTGTATCCTCAGCATTTTGAATGTTTTCTTAAACTCTCAGTTTCTGAATACTAAAGAGAAAACTCAAACAAGTCCAGTACATACTATTATTAACAACATAACACAAAATTGCACACAGATTACTTCAATAATCTTCTGAAGACCAGTATGTAGAATCTGCAAGCTGCAGTTAGTTATCATTTACTAGTGGCAATTATGGTGAATATTGTTTAAATAACCCTTTTACAGTATGTGGTAAAATACTGTTGAAAAAAAATTAGCACAGAGGATTTAGTTAAAATCAGCTTGAGAATTTAAACTCTATTGTGAAATCCTTAAACTGTGGTGCTGTATGAAGCAACTCAAGGTAAAAAAGCAATGAGTCATATCACATCATACTATTGATTCTTTCTGCTGTGCTTAGACAAATAATGCAATTACAAAAGTTAAGAAATTGATCTAACCAGTAAGAGACTTCTGAGTGGGGTCGGGCGTGGGATGTGGGGGATGGGGAAATCTATCTATTCCCTGTAAAATCTTGTGCAAATCAATGTGTTCATTATCTCTAGTAAATGGATTAACTCCTTTCTCCAATTAATTCTTAGAGCCATACTTTCATTAAAACTCATCCTGAGTGGTTCCAGTTTTCATCTGATTTAAAAGTGGGAGGGGAGAGAAAACTGTGTTAGCTAAAAGCTCTAGGTGAAACCCTGGCTCCATTGAAGTCAATGGCAAAACTTCCATTGACTTCAGTAGGGCCAAAATTTCACCTGTCCCATCTAACTAGTGCTGTTAGGCGCATATTCTGCTCATCGATCCATACTCACAACTACTATTGACTTCAATGAGTTTTGTACACATGGTGCTATGGCTCATCTGGAGATTTACATTAGCCCACCTAGATTAGTTCTAAGCAGGACAATACTTGTTTAGTACAGGAAAAGGTGAGCAAGTTAAAATGGTAGGGACTGCAACAGAAGAGGAGGAACCACTGAAAACAAAAAAAGATAGAACACAATACAGATCAGTGTTTGTAAAAACATGGGGTGTAGAAAATGAGTTGGGGAGGCTTAATCCAGTTTGTAGTGGACAAGCACCACTATCTCACCACGTTCAGCACTACATGGTACCCTTGTTCTCAACAGAGAGGCCAGTAGGTCCAAGCCTGCAAAATCTTACTCTGAATTGGTTGCCAGAGAAATGGTTTGCAGGAGCAGATCAAATGACTGAGAGTCAGATCCATAGCTCATTGAAGTTAATGAAGTCTCCCTCTGATTTGAGTGGGCTTTTGGATCAGGCTATGAATGAACATGGAAATTGAATTACTCTCTTGCTCCTAAAGAAAATGTTCCCTCCAGAACAAGCTTACAACATATAAGACAGAAGGAGCCACTGCATGCTGTTCTGTGAAGAGGACTTCATTTTTCAGTGTTGCTAATCCAAGCACCTTGCTTGAGCATTATATTGACTTCAGAAATATTTTTTCTTCCCCTGTCCGTCCTGCAATATAGGGCACAAATTCTATTACTGGAATTTCCAATAGCTACTGAAATGCTGGAGAAGTTACTCAGTTATTCTGCAATGTTGAGCAATTCTTCCGGGCTTTTCACAAGACACAGCCCTATTAAGAGACATACCTATCTACATACTGCTAGTTTTGCCTTCAGACATTCAGGCACTTCCATACCAATTTAAGTCATTCAGACCTAAAATAAAACTCTTTACACAGGTACACCTTGTAACAAAAAAGAGTTGGTTACAATTTTCCTTTACACTAAAGCTTGTCTTCAGAATAGGTTTTGTGTTAAGGATTGTATTGCTGGGTGACTTTTGTTTTTATAGTATTTGACCAAAAAATTAAAATATGTAATGCCCTGAAAAGCATGTGTATCTAGACTACTTTGGCAGATGTTCTTTGTAATGTCTAGAACAGCAACTTATTGCAGTCGTTGAAGTCTGAGCTTGCTTGCTACTAAAAAGGAATATTCTACTCCACTAGTAAATTACCATTAAACAATTTCAAAGTAAACTCAATTCTAACTTGTATTAAGGCAATTAGAATTAGAAATTATGGGCATTTCTTGGTGAATTCAGTTGTGGTTTTGGGCCAAATGGGCTTCTTTTGTTTATGGGCTTGAGACTGCTAGTAAAGCATCCTTTGTAGTAGCTGATGTTAGCCACTCCCAGGAGTAGAGTACCAGACTTGAGGGACCAATGGGTCTGATTCAGTACAGCAAATCCTATGTCCATCTCTGTTTTGTGCTCTTTTTAAACTGGACTGTAATAGGGGAGAAAATATTTTCAATAATTATTCATTTTTAAAATGTATTTCTAGTGAATGAAGGTTAGCTGTGCCTACCTTACACTTCAACTACACAGTTCAGTAGGGATCTCTCTCTGGAAACATGCACAACATTTTGATTCTTCTAGCCCTCAGCTGTCTTCAACCAAACAAATGATGGAGAAGGAACAGCATAAGAACAGGGCTACAGAATTCACATATGCCCACCACAGGGACTCTTCCACTCATTGCCTATATGATTAGCCCTATATCATTGCTGCGGAGGCAGCATACCAAATATGGACAGATTAAGGCTCTGTGGTGCCTGAGGGAGTGGAGAAAGAAGAATGTTCATAGACTTGAAGTTGGAGCTCTGCAGCATCTCGTTTGCTTAACTGTTTCTTCAGGAGTGTGGATTTGCCAAGAGCCTAGGAGTCGGTAGCCTGCTCTGGCCCCCTGCAATCTGATCCTGGGGCAAAGAAGCAACAGGGAACAATCTCTGGACAGAACTTTAGGTGAATAATTGTCCTAAAGAGGTAAAAGGAATGCTATCAAATATCTGAAACCAATAAAAAAGTTGCATTAAAAAAGGTCAAAATACAAGTACAAAATACTACTGTACATTTAAAAAATACCACATAAGTGTTGGTGACCTCAGTCCAGTTCATAGCAGGTAACTAACCTTGCCAAACTCTTACACCCGCTAGCACAGCAGGCATCCTTTGGGGGCAGTCTCAGCAGAAAGGACAGGAATAAGTTTGAGCTAATTTTGCAATTAATAGGCATACTCTCTTTTTTTAGACTAAGGTCTGTGCTGCCATTGCTTGTACTGTACTTCTTCAGCTGGTAGAAAATAGCCCTCATTATGTAGGTCTGACTGTCTGGCACATTTAATAGGCACAACATGCAATTTTAACACTTTGAGAAAACATATGCTACATAAGAAAAAGCAGAGTGGGTGCAAGACAGTCCATGACCAATACTGGATGCCCATTTTGTGGCACATGGGGCCTAATGAGTAGGTATTGCAGAACGTGGCTCTTAAAATGGTGAAGTTGTGGTGTCATTCTGAATGCTTGGCTTTCTTTCTACTTTCATTTTGAAGGCCTCTTGTTTCTCCTTATAAGCCCCCTCTTGTTACATTGGGATATACGGCTGAAGACTTACTATGTATAAATCCCTTATGCCTGGTACTTTGTGATAGGGTGTACAAACCCCACACTGGGCAACAAGGGGTTATGGGATTATTTTGGGCTCAGCCAGCCTGGCCTGGCCACACCTGCAGCAAATGCTCCATCTGCTGGAGGAATTAAAAAACAGGGAATTAGCTCATTTGGGTGGTAGAACTATAGTTCCCTTTCCCCTGCCTGTGGACCCTGGACAATGGTAACCCTCTCTTACTTATTTTGGTTTGGACTTTCCCAACAAGGGAAAGCCTTGGACTAAGCTGACCGGGTGGAGGGTTGGGGGAGGGTGGGAATGAGAGGAAGAGGCCCAGGAAGGACAGCCTTAAGCAGCCTTGGTTGCCAGACTGCTGGTAGCCCAAAGGGCCCTGGGTCAGAGCCTGGTGGAATGGGAAGTCCCGGGCTCCCCTCCCCACACACCCCTTGGCAATCAGAGGGTATGGCTATGACCACTAGGCCATGCTCCCTGACTAGACCCTGAGTGAGGCCCATTACATACTTAAATAGCGCTTAAGAATATGATTATGTCACAGAGGTCATGGAAGTCATGGATCCTGTGACTTTCAGACACCTCCGTGACATTTTCCTCTTCAGCCCTGGGGTAGCAGGCCTGGAGCTATCAGCTGGCTGGGGCCCCGCAGTGCCAAGGTGCTAGAGCTGTTATTTGTTATAGGTGGCGGGTGCTGGACCCTCTCCCCCCTGCAATGGGGCTCAGGCTCTCATCCCACCCTGCTAAGGCTTCAGTCATCCCCACATCAGCCCCCCACCAATTACTTTTAATAAAAGTCACAGACAGGTCATGGGCTTTTGTGAATTTTTGTTTATTGACTGCGACCTGTCCATGACTTTTATGAAAAATAACTGTGACAAAATCTTAACCTTAATGATGCTATTTTCATGCTCTGCAATCAAGAATCAGATTCTCTTGGGTTAAGGTCTACTGAACTAAGCAAACATAGTTATTCTGTTCTTTTCACATATTTAGTCTTGACTTATGTATCTATATTGAATCAACCATAACTGCCTCGGCTAGACAAATTGTTCCACTCATTCTTTGTCCTATTAGTACTTAGTTAGTTTTTTCTAATAGTGAAGTGTCATGGACCTACAGGGGTTTGATGCCCGAGCCTTTACACACTTTTATGGAAGTACCACAATTACTTACCAAGCTCGAAGCTCAGTTTTTCACAAGGATGAGCCCTGAAGCTCTAAAACTCAGACTGTGCCTTCAGACGCCAGTACCCTGTTTTTCTCTATGGTTCTACAGCAAGTCCCAAAGGGGGGCATGGATCAGCATTCACGATGCACTCCCCGTCAGCACCTGGCCCAACTTGGGGAAGCTAATGATCCAAACAGTGGACCAAATTCAGTGATGAATCCTGGTTACATGCCACCCGAGGCATGTTGTGCATGCTAAGAAGAAGCAAGTCCCAACGAGTTCAGATACCTCTTTATAGACTTTAATTGTTTCAGGGAGCAATGCAACCAGTGAGTAGCTGCAATGACACAGGGAAGCCTTTTCTAAACAAACCAGCAATTATTAGTCAACTGGTATACAGTCTTTGAGAGTCCTTAGGTCAGCATGGAAAAGCCAACCTTAACACTAAGTCTATATTGGAAGAAGCAACTGCCGTATTCGTCCATGGTTCGCTGGCTGGTATCCATCTTAGTCTCTTTTTGAATCTGTGTCCCTGTCTGAGCATAGCAGCAAACTCTGCTCGAAACTGGTTTCTTTTGTTTTCAGAAGCAATCACTCTGTGGCCACCTGTTTTTTTTTCCTTCGTTGTTAGGCACTTAGGTTTCCATTATTTGTGCAGGACCCTCCATTCACATGTGTGTATTCCATTTGGTTCTTTATAGGCCCAACTGAGTCTGGTGTATATGACATCTACCAATTCCTCTTCCCCTGTCTCAGAGGAGGAAATTAACTCTTTCATGCCCAGTGGTTAGCAATACAAAGTGAGTGGGCAAACTGAGTCACACTTATTATTCACAATAAATATTACAAAAATTCCCACATTCTCCACATCAAATAAGCTAATCTCTTCTGCAATTTAATCTTTATCTAGGTAATTATGTGCCTTGCACCACCATGATAGCTGAGTACCTCATAAACATTAATTACTTTAAAACCACTGTGTCTCATTTTGGACCTAAACCTACAAGCTCTCCATGTGAGGTACTGCTACAAAAGTCAGTGGGAGTTCAGAGACTAGGGGACTTGAAGGATCAGGCCATTACAACTGATGATCAGATCAATAGTTCTTTTTGCTCCATTGCCTTAAGTATTTATAATAACAATAGGAAAATCTCAAAAAAGGTTCATCTGGAGAAGAACTTACTTGTCTGAATCTTATCCAAACTGTCTGACCTTAGTGTAGCTACAGACTGTACTCAGGAAACTTGATGAGAGCAGGAGTTCCCTGACTTGATTTCTGGGATTTCAGATTGCAACTCCAGTCCCTTTACAAAGGCTTGGGGTCTGGCCTGAAACACAAGAACTGGCTTTTTATAGTATTTTGGCCTTTCTGGTCCTGAACAAAACCCAGAAGTGAGGGGCTATGTGATAAACAGTGAATCAAACATTTCAGATCCTTCAAATAGGGTCAGTTCAGGTCAGTTCTAGAAAGGGGCAAAGGTTTGAGAGGATAGTAGGATGGGCTGGGACAGCCTACAGGTCTGTCTCATCTTATGCTGGGGTTACGTTCCGCAGTCAGCGCCTAAAGCGAAAATCACGTGTAGTCAAAATTACATTGAGTGTAATGGCAGGCGGAATCGCCCGCACTACAGAAACAGTATTTAAATTGTTATTTTTCTCTTTTTTTGTTGTTTTTGTTTTGTTTTTGCCGACCGCGTAAAGCTGAAATCGAGCATGTTAAATGCGCCTAAGATGCGACAGACCTTTATTTTTCTTTTCTTTTTTAAATAGGTTCGCTGATAGCTAATTTACACAAAGTTCACGTCTATCCCCTTATCCATTGTGCCATAAGGCTAAATGAATTCATGTCCCTTTACTTTTCACTGCAGCTAAATCAAATTCTCCAATTCCTTTTGTTGCTTATTTCATTTTCTTTGAACATTTTTGTTTTCTGTGCATTTTTTTAAAATGTGGAGACCCAAGCTGTACACAGTGTCTCAGGTGTAGTCTTACAAGCAAAGCTATATTGCATTGGTAAGAACGATCGCTCAGCAAGTACACATCCCACAACTGAACAGACTTTCTTCTTAGCTGCTTTGTTTGGTGAACTTATGTTCAGTTTGTTAGTCCTCATTTCTCCCTTAATCCTCCCTTCCTAAGGCTAGGTCTACACTACCCGCCTGAATCGGCGGGTAGAAATCGACCTCTCGGGGATCAAATTATCGCAACTCGTTGGGACGTGACAATCGATCCCCGAATCGACGCTCTTACTCCACCAGCGGAGGTGGGAGTAAGCGCCGTCGATGGGAAACTGCGGAGGTCGATTTTGCCACCGTCCTTACAGCGGGGTAAGTCGGCTGCGATACGTCGAATTCAGCTACGCTATTCGTGTAGCTGAATTTGCGTATCTTAAATCGACACACCCCCCCCCCGCATAGTGAAGACTTGCCCTAAGAAAGGGAAAGCGGTATACTGGTGTGAATATACTCCAAGGAACTAAGAAATGCTGAGATCTAGTTCTAGCTGTGACACTGATTCCCTCTGTGACCTTGAACAAGTTATTTATCCCTTCTGTCTCAAATTTTCCCATCTGTGACATGGAAATAATACTTACTGTACCTAGCTCAAAGGATTGCTGTAAAGAGTCATTAGATAATAGGTGTAATTCTGGATGCCTTATGCATAAATAGCATTCAACATATCTTCTCAGATGATTTTTATACCTTTAATAACTGCTTAGCCAGAGTTCTAAGTGCTGTACAAATGTGACAAGGCAGGTGGGATTCGCCACAATGTTTATAAAATTAGTTGAATGTGAGAAGAGCTACATAAATGTTAAGTATTATTACCACCATAAGAAACTTTTACCTAGTTTTTTAAATGACTTTTTTGTTTTGTTTTGGGAATTTAGAAGAAGCTCAGCCATTATTGTGGAATTATTTTCTAGCCAGCCTGTGAAGACCTAGCTCACTGAGATCAGGAAGGTGGTGATTACTTCATACTATGCCACGAAGGGCACTGCCCACTAGTTCCTTGCTCCCCTCTTTAGAGGGCCATGAGAAATGCTACAGACTTCAGCCAGGAACCTGTCATATTCCCCCTCTCCATTCTTAGGATCCATCTTGTTTCTTAGCACTTCCTCTTTTGCACAGTCTGAGATGGAGACCTGCTGGCTTCTTTTCCATCTTTGATTTTCCCAATATAAAGCTGTGATCTGCGTGCAAATCATCATGGGCTCATAAAAGGAGCAGGTATGTCAGGATTCACCAGCAATAGAACAACAGGAAAATGCAGGTGACTTGTAAACCAGACCCTGAAGGTTTTCATCATGTTGCTCCCTAGTACACATCACACTTCCCTCTTGAGTAAGATTTCCTTCAACTTCATACACTTGTAAAGGAGATGACAAAAATTATTCTTTTTTTTTTTATGATTCTTATTCTGATTCTCTGCAACGGTGAATTTGACCCTACATGATTAAGTTTCTTAGCAGACAAGAGCAACTGGGCAACAAACAGGTAAATAAGAATGTCCACATGTTCACCCCAAAAGGAAGTACCATGATCACAAGCACCACAGAGACAAAAATGACCTGCAAATTCATTTTTTCCCCCAATAAGTGTGTCTGTATAGTTACAATCTATATATAATTCCTCAGGAACTCCTTAAAGGAGAAGGATGAACTACTTTTAGGGCTCAACCACCAGAATGATCCTAGGAGCTATGAGAATAAATGTAAGAATTGCCCTACTGGGTTTAGCTAGCAGGCAGAACATTGCTATTTTCTGAGTTGGACCAAGCATTTTCCTGGATGTCACTTAAGGCTATAAGTTAGAACATAAGAACGGCCATACTGAGTCAGACCAAAGGTCCATCTAGCCCAGTATCCTGTTTTCTGACAGTGGTCAGTGCCAGGTGCTCCAGAGGGAATGAACAGAACAGGTAATCATCAAGTGATCCATCCCGTCAGTCATTCCCAGCTTCTGGCAAACAGAGGCTAGGGACACCATTCTTGCCCATCCTAGCTAATAGCCATTGATGGACCTATCCTCCATGAATTTATCTAGTTCTTTTTTGACCTATTATGGTCTTGGCCTTCACAACATCCTCTGGCAAGGAGTTCCACAGGTTCACTGTGCATTGTGTGAAGAAATACTTCCTTTTGTTTGTTTTAAACCTGCTGCCTATTCATTTCCTTTAGTGACCCCTAGTTCTTGTGTTATGAGAAGTAGTAAACAACACTTCCTTATCTACTTTCTCTACACCAGTCATCATTTTATAGACCTTAATCATATCTTCCCTGAGCCGTCTCTTTTCCAAGCTGAAAAGTCCCAGTCTTATTAATCTCTCCTCATACAGAAGCCATTCCATACCCCGAATAATTTTTGTTGCCCTTTTCTGAACCTTTTCCAATTCCAATATATCTTTTTTGAGATGGAGCGACCACATCTGCACACAGTATTCAAGATGTGGGCGTATCATGGATTTATATAGAGGTAACATGATATTTTCTGTCCTATTATCTATCCCTTTCTTAATTATTCCCAGCATTCTGTTTGCTTTTTTGACTGCTGCTGCACATTGAGTGGATGTTTTCAGAGAACTATCTACAATGACTCCAAGATCTCTTTCCTGAGTGGTAACAGCTAATTTAGACCCCATCATTTTATATGGATAGTTGGGATTATGCTTTCCAATGTGCATTACTTTGCATTTATCAACATTAAATTTCATCTGTCATTTTGTTGCCCAGTCACCCAGTTTTCAGAGATTCTTTTGTAGCTCTTCGCAGTCTGCCTGGGTCTTAACTATCTTTAGTAATTTTGTATCATCTGCAAATTTTGCCACCTCACTATTTACCCCTTTTTCCAGATCATTTATGAAGATGTTGAATAGGACTGGTCCCAAAACAGAACCCTGGGGGACACCACTATTTATCTCTCTCCATTCTGAAAACTGACCATTTATACCTACACTTTGTTTCCTATCTTTAACCAGTTACCAATCGATCCCCTTGGCAGCTTCCCTCTTATCCCTTGGCAGCTTACTTTGTGTAAGTCTTTGATGAGGGACCTTGTCAAAGGCTTTCTGAAAATCTAAGTACGCTGGATCCCCTTGGTCCACATGCTTGTTGACCCCCTCAAAGAATTCTAGTAGATTGGTGAGGCATTATTTCTCTTTACTAAAACCATGTTGATTCTTCCTCAACAAATTATGATCATCTATATGTCTGACAATATTGTTCTTTATTATAGTTTCAACCAGTTTGCCAAGTACTGAAGTCAGGCTTACAGGCCTGTAATTGCCAGGATCACCTCTGGAGGCCTTTTTAAAAATTGCCATTGTGACATTGTGCAGTCTGTATGGTTTTATAAAAACATGATAATAAGTGAATATAATGTAACTGGGATAGTTTTAGAAAAATATGGTAAAAAGTGAACATAACTTAACTGGGATATGCTTCATGCAAAAGGTCTCTTGTAAGGTATCATTACAAAGCTCATAATCTACTCAGTGTGATCATCCTATTTGTAGAAATGTACCACTCTTGTATCTAAAACTAGAAATATAAAACATAACTCTGAGGGCCTATTGTAATTATGTAAAGTGTGGGCCATTAAGGATGGTTTGGAATCTTGATGACTCCCATTGTCTGCAGATGGCTGTATTTACCTGTGAGTCTTCCTGTATATGTGTGTGCTGGCAAGTGAATAAAGAAGTCTTGCAGTTACATGTGATCATGTCACCTGAACTGGAATCCATCTTTAACCTGGTGCTTTTCCAGTGAGGGGGGGTGGAAACCAAGAGGGACAAAGGGTTCCCGCCTTGTGCAAAAGATATATAAAGGGGTGGAAGAGAACAAGGGAGAGAGGAGCCATCATGAAGAATCCCCTAGCTACCACCTGAGCTGGAACAAGAGCTGTACCAGGGGAAAGAATTGTGCCCAGGCCTGGAAGGTGTCCAGTCTGAGAAAAACCTACTGAAGCATCTCTGAGGGTGAGATTATCTGTATTTAGCTTGATTAGACATAGATTTGCACATTTTATTTTATTTTGCTTGGTGACTTACTTTGTTCTGTCTGTTATTACTTGGAACCACTTAAATTCTACTGTCTGTATTTAATAAAATCACTTTTTATTTAGTAATTTACTCAGAGTATGTATTAATACCTGGGGGAGCAAACAACTGTGCATATCTCTCTATCAGTGTTATAGAGGGCGAACAATTTATGAGTTTGCCCTGCATAAGCTTTATGTAGGGTAAAACGATTTATCTGGGTTTAGACCCCATTGGGAGTTGGGCATCTGAGTGCTAAAGACAAGCACACTTCTGGGAGCTGTTTTCAGGTAAACTTGCAGCTTTGGGGCAAGTGATTCAGACCCTGGGTCTGTGTTGCAGCAGACGGGAGAGTCTGGCTCAGCAAGACAGGGTGCTGGAGTCCTGAGCTGGCAGGGAAAACAGGAACAGGGGTAGTCTTGGTACATTGGGTGGCAGCTCCCAAGGGGGTTTCTGTGATCCAACCCGTCACAGGCATCACATTAGCTATCCTCCAGTCATCTGGTACAGAAGCTGATTTAAATGATAGGTTACAGACAACAGTTAGTAGTCCTGCAATTTCACCTTCAGAACTCTTGGGTGAATACCATCTGGACCTGGTGACTTATTGCTGTTTAATTTATCAATTTGTTCCAAAACCTTCTCTAATGACACCTCAATCTGGGACAGTTCCTCAGATCTGTCACCTAAAAAGAATGGCCCAGGTTTGGGAATCTCCCTCACATCCTCAGCCGTGAAGACTGATGCAAAGAATTCATTTAGTTTGTCTGCAATGACCATATCGTCCTTGAGTGCTCCTTTAGCACCTTGATTGTCCAGTGACCCCACTGGTTGTTTAGCAGGCTTCCTGCTTCTGATGTACTTAAAAAAAATTTGTTATTATTTTTGAGTCTTTGGCTAACTGTTCCTCAAATTCTTTTTGGGCCTTTCTAATTGTATTTTTACACTTCATTTGCCAGTGTTTATGCTCCTTTCTATTTTCCTCACTAGGATTTAACTTTCGCTTTATAAAGGATGCCTTTTTGCCTCTCACTGCTTCGTTCACTTTGTTGTTTAGCCATGGTGGCTTTTTTTTGGTTCTCTTACTATGTTTTTTTAATTTGGGGTATACATTTAAGTTGAGCCTCTATTATGGTGTCTTTAAAAAGTTTCCACGGAGCTTGCAGAATGCACCCTCTTGTGAGGAGGAAGAAAGGAAAAACTATGGAAAGATAAAAAATTTTACCATCTCAGGAAGCAGAAATAGTAACAAAGAGCAAGCAGTGGCAAAATGGCCACTTTAAGGCTGCAGGAGAGTTTCTCTGCAATAGTCAAAGGGTCAGCCAGACCCTAGAAAAGCATGGTGGGGAAAAGTTCCTTTATGAGGGCAAACCTGCAGTGGGAAGGTTTAGTAGAAACCAGGCAGTCAAAAAGAAAGGTGAGTTAATTGCAGAGGAGGAGAAATAAACAATAGAGACATACCCTACACCAAAATGCCTGTTCTGAACACCCTGATCTTTGAGAGTTTGGATCTGAACTGATCATCTCTCTGGTGAGCTTTGTGAAAGTTTATCTCCAGACTTGAACTTTGCATTTTGGGCCTATTTATAATGGTTATGACATTAATTGAAGATTCTCATTATCTTACTTACCATCAGTTCTGGCAAGAGCTGGTCAGGTATCATATGAAGTAAATTCAGACAAGTGATGAGTTCAGTTTATTGTTATACATAGTATTATATTAATTATTATGAGTATACTGGGGATTTACAAATATTTGCCAATGCAAAAAAATCTTCAAATTATTTTTTGTCTAAAACGTGTGGTGATCATTATTTGCCACTTTTCATTTTCTTATTTAAAAAAGTTTCAGCCATCCTGTCAGGGAGCAGTAACAATGCCATGTGATTCAGGTGACCAATCACACACTGTGAATTGAACTGTATAATTGAAGTGAACAAACCAGCAAATGGAATGCAGCCAAAAAAAAAAAATCTGATGAATATTTAAAAACAACAAAATTAATAATTTTTAAAATTAAATAATTTGCAAACAGAATAACCAGCAATTAAAATTATTTGCAATAAATAGTTTAACTAGCTTTATCCCTGCTTTAGAGTTATCTGATCCTCTTCCTCACAGGAAAACATTTTCAACTGACTTAGGAAGGACCTTGACATGTTCTGTTGCTCACAGCACTCTTTGCTATGCTAACATTTTCTCCACTGCATGCTGCAAGCATGTTCTCACTAAAAGACGACTGACATGTTGTTTTCTAAATGTCAGTCAGGCGTAAGATAGCCCAAGCCCAGAATATGTTACATATATTAAAAAAAGTTTGAAATACTATTAAGGCCATAACCTTAGCTGACAAAAGCAAGAAAATTCTGAAGTGAAGCTTATCTTTTTATCCTTAATTCCTCCTGTTGTGATTGAGTAATGCAGGAGTCTCAGAAAAGTGCTTGCCTCTTACAGACAGTTCCATAACGTAGCCTACAATACAGTAGGGTGAGATATGAGAAAAGAAGTCAACTCAAATACCAGCTCTTTCTCACACACAAGATCACTAAGGCCCTGATCCTGCAAACACTTATTCACATGCTTAGCTTCACTACTATGGTAATCTCCTACAGACAGTTTTAGTTAGTTTTCTACCTTCAGTGGTGAAGGTAAGCATGTGTGTAAGCCCTTGCAGAATTGGGGCCTAATTTATTAGCTCATTAATAGCTCTTTCATTCTAAAGGATCCCAAAGCACTTCCCACACCATTAGTACAGCACTGGTGAAACATTTCTCTGGCAGGTTGTGTAATGTCTTCTTGTTAGTTTCTTTTTTTAAATGACATCTGTTTGACAAGGCTCAGAAGTTTTGGGGGCAGATGGATTAGTGGGCGAGTAGAGTGAAAATGGTCAAGAAGTGCAAAGATAAATGGAATTTATTATATGACTGTCTCTACCATATGTGCTAAACATTCTTTGTATATACACTGTTCTTCGGGAAGCTGGCACAGTATGGAAACACATACTTCTGGCATTTCAGGTTATTACTGACATGGTGATTCCTCTAATCCTCCATATATGAGATATGGAGCAATACAGTAAGTGAAGATAAATTTGCTAGTCATTAACGTCTTTATAAACAGAGGGCAGAGGGCTTTGGATTTTAAGGTCCGAGGCTTGAAGAAGGGTTACAATTTCTGAGTGGGCGGGAGAGAGGCAGCCTAGATGATTTTCAGACTAGGGATGAGGCACGTGTGGAAAATCCTATCTAAATATCTGATTTTTAGATCTAGATACATACATTTCTTGGTGGCATAAGGTGAAAGTGGCTTCGTGCTCCTTCTGACACACAGGGAAACCAATGTTTTTAAAGGGGAGCAGAATCTCATAATCCACTCACAAGCGTGACAGTAACAGTCAAAACAGACAATTCCACCCTTTTACAGGTCACCTCAGCAGGATAACAGTTTGCCCAGTGAGTAAATCCCCTGTTGTGGTGATTGTCAATTGATTCCAAATATAAAATGCAGTGAGGATAATCACGCCGCTAGTACACATGCTGGTATGCGCATCACTGCTTTTCTGCTCAACCTTGATGCTGACATGTGTCAGAATGCAGGCTACCATTTCCTCTCTGGCTAATAGGAGAGTGTGTCTTGGGGTGGTTTTTCACCTGTAGTGCTAATGACAGTCCTGTTCAGAGAGAGCTTCTTCTTCAGATCCTCTGAAGGTTCTAGAGTGGTATCCATGTTAATTTGTATCAGCAAAAAGAATGAGGAGTACTTCTGGCACCTTAGAGACTAACAAATTTATTTGAGCATAAGCTTTCATGGGAAACTGCAGAACTAGAATTAATTTGCAAACTGGACACCATTAAATTAGGCTTGAATAAAGACTGGGAGTGGATGAGTTATTACACAAACTAAAAACTATTTCCCCATGCTAATTTTCCCCCTACTGTTACTCACACCTTCTTGTCAACTGTTTGAAATAGGCCATCCTGATTATCACTACAAAAGTTTTTTTTCTCCTGCTGATAATAGCCCACCTTAATAAATTAGTCTCATTAGAGTTGGTATGGCAACCCCCAATTTTTTAATGTTCTCTGTATATCTATCTAATCTATCTATTATCTATCTTCCTACTGTATTTTCCACTGCATGCATCTGATGAAGTGGGCTTTAGCCCACGAAAGCTCATGCCCAAATAAATTTGTTAGTCTCTAAGGTGCCACAAGTACTCTTTGTTCTTTTTTCTGAAGGTTCTGTCACTTTTCCCCATTGATTACAGAGTAAAGCCACCTGTGGATTGCTGACCATTTCCTGATGTCAGAGGACATCAGAACACTTGTGTTGTTACAAGTGTTGTTTCTTGATATTACTCTGTGTTTACTGTGTTCTATATGGGTGATATTCACTTCTGTGTGGAGAAACAGCACAAGTCTTATGCATCAACTTAAATCCCACTTAAACCCCCGGTAAGTGGTGTATAAGGTTTAGCATGGCTTTCTGCACAGGTGAATTCGACTCTTTGTGATTAAGTGTCATAGCAGATAAGAGCAGCAGGGCTCCTGTCACAGGGTGACTGGCCCCTGCAAGGAAGGGAGCAGTGTCCAGTGCACCTGGGCTGATTAGCTGCTGCCCAACAGGGACTAAGGGAAGGCATCTAGGCCTTATTTTTTTTAAAAAAAGACAACTGGAAATGATTGGGAGATATCTGTAGACACTGCAGGGAGTATGGTGGTCCCTGTAGGTCTCTGAGCTGGGGGAGGAAGCTGTCTGTTGGAGAAGCCTGAATTCCAGACAAGAGGCATTGGGAGAGCAAGAAAACAGCCCTTCAGGGAGGGAGCTGTGACTAGCTTGGGACTGAAGCAAAAGAGTGTTTGAATGCTGAAGGGAAGATAGGATGTCTGGGAGGGGGGGCTGGGCCCAGCTGAAAGTGGGCTGGGCTTGAAAGGTTTGAGGCTTACTTTTCAAAAACTTCTTGTTGAATGTAATAAATTGGACTCCAGAAGGGGGAACATTTGCCCCCTTTTTAAGGGAGCCTGAGTTAAGGAGACACTGAGGCAGGCCCCAGCTGAGCTGTCCTTGGCTAGAAGTGGGTGCTACCAGGCAGGTATGCCTTTAACATATGGTGGTGTTTGCATCAAATCAAGGAGGGAAGGGAGAACAGGAAGCTGCTGACATTGTCTTTCCTGGGTGAGTTAGCCACCTTCCTAAGTTGGCAGGTAGAGCAGAACCAATGACCAGAGGAGTTCCAGGCTTCCATGGCAACATTTTGAGGGGATCCACTGACAGGAAGAGATTAGCTGCCTCAAAGTATGGATGGATTGTGGGCAACAAGGACAGGTAAATATGTTTCTTCCCCCCCCCACACACATCTAGATTATGAGGTCTGGCCCATTGCACAGGACCCTATGAAAACTTGGGGAGGCCCAGACTGTTAAAGACACTGTGTTACAGGGTGATGGGGCCCCTGACTATTATGGGATTGAAATGAATGACTGTGGGGACCAGGGGTGCTAGAACAATTTGTACAGTGGGGGTGCAGAGAGCCATTGAACCAAATTGTAACCCTTGTATATAATGGAAACCACTTCTAGTCAGGGGGTGCTGCCGCACCACCAGCACCTAGTTCCAGCACCTCTGGTGGGGACCCAGATCGGCTGGAGAAAAACAAATGCTCCATGGGTAGTATGTTTTGGCTATGGAGAAAAGTATGAAAGGACACAGAGGGTCTGTGGGGGGAGATATTACTCCCATAACAATGTGGGTGGAAGAAGAAGAGAAGTGGGTTCAATTAAAGGAAATCCTAAAAGTCTCAGATAAGGATATGCAGACCTGAGTCATTGGAAACCTAAGAAGAGGTGGACATTGTTACTGACATTCTCAGTGCTGAAGGGGGTACACTGAGAAGGCACTTCCTCAGAGCTGTGAAATAGCTTTAGGGTTGCCAATTTTGGTTGGATGTATTCCTGGAGGTTTCATCATATGGCATCTTTAATTAAATAATCATCTTTAATTCTTGGAGACTCCAGGACAATCCTAGGTTGGCAACCCTAGGTTTATACAAACTTAACCAGGGTCACAACCTGATCTTGTAGATGGCTTTGCAGGTAGCCCAAGGACTCTGTTATAAATTATGGCATGCCAAGAACTCTGGGGGATTACATGAGATGTATAAAGTTCATTGGACATAGTGCTGGCCTGGCTTTTGTAACACAGTTTCTGAGTGGCAAAACAAAGGCTATTGACAAAGATTTGCAAGACCTTTTGGTGTCAGAGGAAGTAGTAGTGCCTATATGACTGGAGAACTTGAACAAAAGATGGCCACCGAGCCTACATTTGGGCATAGGAAGGCTCAGGGTGGAAAAGCATGTCACAAGGTGCACTGGATCCTGCTCTCTTTCTTGAAGGGACCAGTTACCCTGTGACTGGAAATAAGAACCTCCACATGTTCCCAAAAAGGAAGTTCCATATGCAGAAGCGTTGTAGAGACACGTATACCCTGGGGCATAATCCAGGGTGATGAGAGCCCATGTGCACAGCTCTTAGAACAGAGTGTGTAAGTCTCCTATTGTGGAGACTGATTCCAGCTTGTGATATTACTTAATTTGGCTTCAGTCAAGTGTCTCCATTACACTTATGTGAGTTTCAAGAAAATCAGGCCTGCAGACTCAAAACTGAGATCTTTTTTCCTACAGTCCTTACTTTTGTTTGTCCCCTGATTGCGTGTGGATTGTTTGTGGGGAGGAAAGAATAGGATCACAGGAGAGTGAAATCTGTATACTCTTAGCCACATTCAGGGAATGAATGGAATTAAATCAATATAGCTTGTAGCAGCCCTCGCGATCCGCAGCCTGTTAAAAGGGTTACAGCAGGCACTAACAAAACACCTATGTGTGTCCCTTTAAAAGCAGGCAGTGTCTGTGTGTTGCCAAGAAGCCTTTCAGGACCCTTCCCTACATGTGGCTATTGCTCTGCTTTAGTCATAACATGTACTAAGCACTAGTATGGCATCTGTAAGGGGGAAATGCTGGTATATGGGCACTGGGACAGAGGGAATCTTCATTTTTATTTTTTTAGGGGGGGAAGCGTCTTGAATTTTTAATAACTCCTAAATGCATCAATCAGCAAAAATAGAATTAGAATTCTATAGGGCTTACTGTTCCAAGTGCTGGCATTTATATGGCTGCATTGTATTCTAGTTACCTGACTGGAATATTCACAATGAATGTGCCTTATATATGGAAGAAGGGCGGCAGGATGACATACATGGAACTTTAGCCTGCCACAGTGTCTGTTAGTGCTGGCCTGAATTCAGACTAACTCACCTACGAAGGCTATAATATTTGCAACTGTCTTTGATTCCTGTCATCTCACAACTCCCTTGTCTGTACGTCTTATAACCAGTGGCTGTGCTGGTCTCACTCACAAGCCTGCTATGTCTCTGCCAACAGCTCCTTCAAACTGTATTTGCTTATACTTTTGGTAAAATGGGTTGCTCATACTTACCATTATCGAATGCTTGCCATTGGCTATGCTTTGAGACCTACAGATGAACAAATACTATGTGAGTGCAACATATTCTTATTAGGCATCTTTGAAAACCAGATAGAAAAATGGAGATAGAGCCTAACCCACTAGTCATTGAGCCTAACTTGCAAGTTAAAGGAAGTGGGTTCACTCTCGAGTCTGACAGTTGCTGTGAGTCCCTGAGAACTCACTTACTCTTTATTTTTTCCATCTGTAAAATGCAGATATGGAGGCTTATCTACCTTATTGGTGGCTAAAGGGATTAATATGGAATGTTTGCACAGTTTGAAATTATTTGCCTCCTGCTTGGAATTGCAATGAACCTTGTGTGGCAAAGAACAAGCAAGCCTCCCTCTATCCTAGATCTTCCTTTCAGAATCCAGAGAGGGTGAGATTCTCAGGATAGTTAAGTAGAGAAGGGAAAGGGATGGGGAAATATTTGGCCCAAATGTCTTCCGCAGAGAGAAAAGCTGACCTGAAAGAGCAGGGCTGCATGGGTGCAATGAAGCTTTTGTGCTCTGTTGAATGCGGCGGTTCAGCGCTCTAAAATGCGGTTTGAGCTTTACTTTTTCTGCAGCTGCTGTTTTAAACATAGGCAGGGCTGACTCAGACTTTCACCTACAAGGCAGGGACACATTGTTCCATGCAATTTACCATGTGGATTTTTCAGACCAGGATTTAGAACTGAAGCATTATTGGCTTCATTGACATTCAGAGCCTGGGCTGCATTTTGTAAAATGATGCTCTTACAAGTTTCCTCTCCCCTCACTGTTGTGTAATGTGCTGTACAGCTTCAGTCAGAACTGGGAATGGTCAGTACTTCCCAGGATTTGTCCCTAAGTATTTGCATGTAATTGTGTAATTAAAGAAGAAATTTTAACGCACAACGGAAGTCCTATCTCTGCTCGAGCAACTTCAATATGATTGAGTGCTCAAAAATCAGACCTTAGTTCTAACACTTTTCTACATAGAAATAAAAAAAATTAGCTAAATTTATTTCTCAAAAGGAGAAAATTAGCACCTGAACAATTAATTAGTGTATTTTTAGGGGGTGATCTTAAAATAGCAATGCTGAACCATTTTTACTATGGCAGGTAGTATGGTCAGTGCACAGAGTGAACAGTACTCAATGAGCAACTACTCAATGTTTTGTTTTCTACTCATTGTTCAATCTGTGGCCTTAGGCCTTATTTATGGCCTATTTAAACTATATACTATTTAAACTCTCTCCTAAAGACAGAAAAGCACATGACAAAAATTAAACTATGGTGCCTGTCACTATAATATCTGAGTACTTCATGAATGATTTTATTTTCACCCCCCTGGGCCAAGAGGCGGTATTATCCCCATTTCACAGATGGGGAGCTGAGGCACAGAGAGATTAAGGTCAAAAGTATCCACTAATTTTGGGTGCCAAATTTGAAATGCCTAAGACCTGATATTTTTGGATTACTTAGCATTATATAGCACTTTATTTCAAAATAAATAATTTAGTTCAAAGCACAGATCTCATTGACTTCAGCTGCAGCTGTATGTGCTTATGCAAATCAGACCCCAGGGTCTCAAGTTGGACACCCAGAAAACAAGGAACACCCTTCTAGAGATCACCTGTGAAATATTTGGTTTAAATGTCTTGCCCAACCATATAAGAATTCTGGCTTAGGCACGGATAGAATCCAAGTCTCCAGGGCAGCAGTCAACTGCCTTAACCGTAAGACCATCCTTTCTCTTCCTATAATCCCCTACTTCATTCACTACACATCTTCCAACTTCCTCAATAAATGAGGCAGGGATCCTTTTTCACTACACATCCTTGTTCTTCTCCAGAGTAGGTCCATGCTGTGCACTGAATGAAGAAGGAATCCTGTGGAAAAATAGTATGTGATCATGCAATTAAAGACTGTATCAAAATGCATATGTATAAGGAGGATGAATTAAGGTTGCACATGTGACCTTAATTCTGGCATTTCCTAACTCTTGAGTGCTTGACTTTACAACCTTAATGTTCTTTTAACATTAGGTATTTGAGTGTGTAACTTTCTCATTGTTTAAAAAAGTCAACTTAAAGAAACCAGAAGTGTCATCAAATTGACACACCCATAGTTCATCAGCAGGCCTGGAACTCTTAGGTCCCCTCACATAAACCTCAGGCACTTGAACTAATGGTGTAACCCCGTGCCACTGCCTGCCAAATTTCAAGACTCTGATCCAGGATAGCAGTGGTAGGTTTTCATCATCTATGTGGAGCAGCACTAGAGGAGGATGGGGATACATTTTGACAGTGGGTTTCACAGATATTTGCTGATAGAGGAAAGGTGAGATTCAGGAATCTGAGGTTTCATTCCAAGCTCAGGAGAGGAATGTGATCCAGTGGACACAGATTCACCTACCCGTTCCTCCATCTGTCCCATCCCCTATAATCTGTCCCAATCCTGTATCATCTTCACCTCTGGCTTCTCATCCCAGTCACATTCTCTTCACCTAGCCTGTCCCAGGTTTCATGTCCCAGCCCCAGTGTCCTAGTCTTATACCTTTTAGATGCCCCATCTTGGTCATCTTGTCCATCCATTTCTAGCTTCCTCCCCACAACTCCTTGTCTCCAGTCTCCTTGCCCACCCAATCCTAGTCCCTCCCAACCCTCTAATTGTATCTGTCTGTTGACCCAACTAGGGCCTCCCGTTGCCCAATCTCTAAACCTACATTCCCTGTCCTCACTGGCTTCCAGTTGCAATCTTCATCCCCTCTCTCCTTGTTGTCCGTGTTGTCTCCCCCCACCCAAGTATCTTCTCCTGGTCTTTTTGCCCAGCCAGTACCAGATACCTCCCATACTCTAGCTTCTCATCAGATGTCTCCCTTTCCTCCTTTTTCCTCCCTCCATCCTGTTTCACCCTGGCCTGACTAGTTCTCAGTCCCAGACTCCTTGCCTAGCCAATCCCAGTCTCTCCTCAGTTTACCTCAATCTCCATCTTCCCCACACCTATTGGCTTCCAGTGCCTATAATTTCTTTCCCCCCTCTCACAATCTCTTTGCCCAGCCAGTTCTGTTCCCAGTCCTAGTCTCCCCCCAACTCACAATCCCAGTTTACCTAGCCTACCACTAGTGTCCAGTCCCAGTCTCCCGCCTCTCACTAGGTTTCTTGTCCAAATCTACATTCTCCCTGCCTCCACCTACTACTTCAGATCTGGTTCTTGTTCCCTCAACATTTGAATTGGGTAGTTTCCTCCTCCACTCCCCCAGGGCCTAGCAGAGGGGGCATTGAGAGCACAGAAGAGGCAGTCTCCTTGCCTGGACCTGGACTCAGCCCAGTGCAGAACGGCAATTTCAGGGAAAGTTCTCCTTAGTCCTGGCCTGGAGCATGCCCACTGCAGATACAATATTCAAGGAATTTAGCTGCTCAAATCTAAAGTCTCTACTGAGCATGTGCAAACTGTAAATTTTTTTCAGTCTTATAAAATTTTCCAAATTAGGGTGGATTTTCACAGGAATGGCCAAACTTACATTTCTGACACAAAGGCCACCCTCTGCCAAATTTCAAATCCCTGCTCCAAAATATGGGAGTGCTAGAACTCTTCAAAGAAAAGGTCACTAGAATTTCTTCCTTAGCCTCATTCTCAAAGTGTCTAATCACTTTGGTTGGAATTTTCCAGTAACATTCAACCTGAGTCACACATGGCATAAAAAATTTCTGCCTCAATGGATATAGGCTCTTATAATGGGAAGTGTTGTACAACCTTCATAATAAGTAGGTAGTGCGAGTAGTACAAGGGCCCCACCGTCAATCAAACCCTAACCCCGCCCCTTGACCCCTTGGTCCCTCCCACATGCCACCATGTGCTTACATGGTTTCGTTTCTGAAAATCTCTCAAACCCCAAACGAGACAGGATTTACAGGATTGAAAAAGTTCTAGCAGAGAAAGGAAAAGGGAGAAAAAAGCAGCTACTGGTGAAATGGTTGGGGTGGCCCGATAAGTTTAACCGCTGGGTGGAAGCTTCTCAACTCTCTGACATCTAGACACGATCAAAAAACAAAAAACAACAACAACAACAAAAAGATTCCTTCTGCAAGGACAGAGAGAGAGAAAAAAAAATGAGTGATGGCGGGTTTTACATTACTTTGCCCAGCAATGCCAGGCTGGGCCACCCCAACCATTTCACCAGTAGCTGCTTTTTTCTCCCTTTTCCTTTCTCTGCTAGAACTTTTTCAATCCTGTAAATCCTGTCTCGTTTGGGGTTTACTTTTTGTAATTCTTCAGGGTAAAAAGATCCAGTAACTGTCTCACCATCGTAATCTTTTAAGCAGTATACAGGTCTCTGGCCCCTGGTTAAGGCTTCATCCACTATGAATATCTCATCGGTAAACGTCTGTTCATAACCTTTTTCAAAAGTACCTTTTCTAAAAGGGGCAACAACCGGTTTTATTTTAAAACCATCTCCGTAAACCGTTTTCCATACCTTCAGAGAATTTGAAGGGTTAACATCAACGGGTCTGGTACGTATAGTTCTGTGAAAGCTCTGGTTGTAACTCTTTATAAAGTCAGGTAAGACGTCAATGTAGCGAAAGGTGTTATGGGCTGTAAAATATCTCCACATCCTAGTTTTTAAAGTTCTGTTAAATCGCTCCAGAACCCCTGCTTTGACTTCATTATTGGTAACAAAATGGTGAACTCCATGCCACTTTAACAAGCCACTTAAAGCTTTGTTTAAAAATTCTTTCCCCCGATCGGTTTGTAATTTTTGAGGCACGCGACCTTCATTGAAAATAGCTTCAAAGGCCTTGGATACCTCACCACTCGTCTTGTCTTTTAGGCCTAGGGCCCAGGCATATTTGGATAGAATGTCTATTACTGTTAAGATGTACTTAAAACCGCTGTTGTGTTTGGAGAACGGGTGCATATCCACCAAATCTGCCTGCCACTGCGCATCCACATCTGAAACAATGGTCTTGTTTCTTTTAAAACGTATTCGAGCCGGTTTGTGTAGAGCATCCTGGTCTGAAAGCCATGCTGTTACCTGTCTTCTGTTTAAAGTTTTACTATGCTTTCTGGCCACTTGAAAAAGAGGGTTGACCCCGCCAAAGCTCCCAACTTCCCCGGGGGCGTAATATATTTTCTGTAACAGAGCCGTTTGTGTAGACATGACTGTAACTGGTACCATCTTTTACTATCACAAGTATGAAAGGGGACACATTCATATTGACACATTTAAATAAGTTTTATTAATCGCCTGGTTTAACACGACCTTTTACAGCCGCCTGTAAAAATGGATCCCATGACCCCTACCATAAGGGAGTCTCAGATGGTTCATTCTTCCATTTTGTCCTTTTCGGCTTGAGATCTGTGTCTCAGACATGAGCAAAAACGGCTGACGCACGATATATTTACTCCCACAGGGCTTCCAATGTGTAAGTTCTTAAAGGCCTCTAAAAAGGCATCGTCAACCTGTTGAGAGATTTTCAGAAAAGAAACCATGTAAGCACCCCCACTACTTGTTTTTTAATTTACGCAACCCCCAGTTCCTACCCCATTACCCACCCCTCCTTGACCGCCGCTTCTTAATCATTCATTTTACCTGAGCTCCGTCTTTTCCGTTTGCTTTGTCCGCCGGTGCCTCCCCCGAGCCGCAATCGCCTTCCACCTCTGAGGGGGTGGACAAAGAGAGGCCGTCATGGGGTGCCTCAGGAGGGTTTCGGGGACAGGTTCCGACGTATCCATCAATGGCTGGGTCAAAGGGTCCTCCTTGGAACTGTCGCTGATGTAACGCCTGCTCCACACAAGTTCAAAGGTGGTTGGGGCTAAAACAAAGTCCGAAGTTCTCACGGGGGTGATGAAGGAGTCCATGTTTCCTCTCAGCAGCCTTTCCACGATTTCGAAAACACGTGTCCTTGGTAAGAGATGGCCGCCTCCTCTGTCTGGTGCTGGGACTTATGGGGTAATGGTGCTGCACTCTGATTGGCGGAGGGCCTTGGGAGGAGTTCTTAGTGGGGTCACACGACTCACTTCCAGAGGTGTCACCCCAACCTGGAAGTCACCCTGATTGGTCAAAATCTCCTCTCGGGGAGGTCCTGTCGTGACGAAACCCCTCCTGATTGGTAGAGGATAGTGGGGGAAGTTCTTAGAGGGGTCACATGACACACCTTGCTTCCGGTCAGGTGGCACCTTGACCCCGGAAGTCATACCCCCATGGGGTGGGACTTCTGGTGGCATGTGGGAGGGACCAAGGGGTCAAGGGGCGGGGCTTAAGAGTTCAAGGGGGCTGGGTTAGGGTTTGATTGACGGTAGGGCCCTTATACTACTAGTGCGACCTATAAAATACTAGCCATTGGTTATACTGCAAGATTTTTATAGTGAGAGACATTCTAAAATACACAAATTCACATGACATATTAAAACTCTTTAAAGGCAGTTGCTTAACTTAAGCACAGCATATGCCCCACTTACTGAATGGGTGATTATATTTATGGATTTTTTTATAGTGCCATAACTGGATGTGTTAAACCACATGGCTTGTTGGTGAGTCCACTATTGCTCCCCTGGAGATGTAGTACTTTACACATCCTCCTTTTAAGAAATTGTCGAAAGGCCGTGCTCTTTAACAGAAAAATTTGTCAAAATTTGGAACTCTAATTTCCGGCCAACTGTGTTCTGTCAGAATTCTACATTCATTCACTTACATGCAAGACAGTCTTGAAGAACCACATATCTTATGTGGTAAGAGAATGAGCCTTTTCTACTCTTAAAAGCCTAAATTTGTTTCCACTTAAATCGATGGCAAAACTGTCCCTGACTTAAATAAAGCGGGATTGGGCATGTTCTGCAGAAAGGGCCTAATCCTGCAAAGTGCTGGACTCTTTTTGGTGACAGCGAAGGATACTCAGCAGCTTGCAGAATTGGGCCCAAAGCAGCACAGGAAATATATAAAATGTATGTGTACTATTTCTATAATACTTTGATATTTAGTTGATAAAGGCTTTTACTTTAGAGATCAAGGTGAAAAGGTTTTGAAGATGGTGGCAGCTGGTTTGTGACAATTCACTATGGGATGTGAGTTTGGGGCTGCATTGTACAATGCTGGGGTCTTTGGGCACTACCACATTATTACTTCTACTAAATCAGATGGCTTGGAATTGGGGAAGAGGGAACCAGATTTTTTACGACAGTGGTTGTAGCTGTCTGCAGAGTTATGTCTACTTATCTTAGCACACTATTGCCCTTCATTAGCATCTTAATCACTTTAATGCTTCTAGTATAGAATTAAAATTTTTATTAAGATGTTTAAAAAAAAAGTGAATGGTACAGAGTTTAAGTGTAGAAGTTTCTGGTTATCAGGGAATAACGTACAGATTATCGAGGGTGTGAAGTTCGGTTTAAGATCGGGTGTCGTAAGGAATACATAATCTGCAATATCCCCGATTGGGGGTAAAAGGTTGATGGGTCAAAGTACAGACATTAAGATATGAGGGTATGATGTTCATATACTGGCTATGTTCGGGTGTGGAGTATAATGAGTGGATACGATGATGAGGATGGATTGACCCTCATTTGGTGAGATTTATGTTCAGGAAGTTTATGGTTCCAGTTCATATGATCCAATGGAGAAAGTCTCTTGGTCCCTTTCTCGTAGTCAAAGAATGATATCACTCTGGCTCACGCCTCCTGGTATGTCGGTGGCCGGTGATGTGTTTGATGTAGATGTCCCTGGACCATCGGATGGTGTCTGAGACCATGAGGCACCGCATGAGCCGTGCGTAGCATCGACCGATCCTGCAGGTCTGCAGCACATGCTTGTTGCAGGGGTCCATCTGCACCTTGTAGGCCTTTGCTCTCAGGTGTCAGCCAGGGGGATCTATTACAAGTAATGTACATGTGCTTAGAAGATATATTTCCACAAATCAATACAATAAATACACCAAAATTAGTCATTATCAACTAGCTGCAAACACACCAGCACAGCCTATTTGACTATAAAAACCACAGGCCTCTATCACTTCATTATCCATGAGAACTAAGGCTTCTCTGCCACTAGAGGGTGAAACAACTACAAAACAATAAACACTTGAGCACATACAGACTACTGAGTCAGTCCCAGAGAAAACACATATTTTGCACCACTGTATATTAGCTTGTGAGTGAGTCAGAAGATCACACATTATCCTGGGTGTTTGTGTGCCATTCCCTCATCCCTAAACACAAAGGGCCAACAAATATTACAAGCATCTTCAATTTACATTTGCAATGTCAGAAGCTGTAAAGGAATAAGGAACTAATATGTGATACTGCACTGCAGATGAACACAGCTTAGTATATTGGAATGTAGACGGTTACTCAGTTTCCTTTTCAGATATGAGTTTGCCACCCCAAAGTCTCTGTGGGAAGTACAATAAAAACAAAATTCTGATTCAGATCTTGAATTTATATCTGTCATCTGCTCCTGATAAGAATGAATTCTTTATGAATCCCAGAACCATCTAGGTTAAAGGGTCCCTCCCCCCCCCACACACTATTCAACACCTGATAAGTGGATGATAATTATCCCCAGTGCTAGTGATTCCACACAACCTTCCTTTGGTAGCTTGTTCTACTGCATAACTCTTCATGCAGCTATAACATTTTCCTATTATTTAACCAAAATTTCCTTGCTGCAGGACAGCTTCTTCTTCTTCTCTTATGAAGTCTCATTACATATTTGCAGAGGCTTATGTCTCTCAGACCTTTCTCTAGAATGAATAGGTTCAGTTCTCCTCACCTTTCCTCATTTTCCAAACCTTTTATCACTTCTGTTCTGTATATTCTGTATAGCTTTATTGTGTCTTTAGATTTTGAAGTTACAGCAGAAAACCCTTTCATATCCATTAACATGTCTTCATCCTCGTGGAATCCAGCTTGTCTTATGTTTCTTGACTAAAAACTTCACAAATAAGCAATGTTTTGATGTCCTAAGGAGGCTCTTAGAAGATATTTTTCTCAAAAGACTTCCATAACCCACAAAGAAAATGCTATTCACATTTTCAGTTGATAAAAGCTACACTTTACAAAAGAGGGGTTGTAGAGAACAATAGGTTGGTTTTACAGGAATTATGTTTTCTTGATTTAAAACAAATCAGATCCCAAAAGGTACGTAATATCAAGCAATTTCTTCCTTTGTTTCTTATTGGTAAGCCCTCTGAAGAATTCCATCCTTAAATAGGTTTTGACAATGACTGCCTGCCTGCCTGAGTTTTGCATTGACACTTCAGCGTTCTGGAGGCCCAAGTTAGGCTTTCCTCTTTTTTAGGAAGGAACACTTTATATTAAAACTTATAACATTACTACAGGAGAAGATTCCAGAGAACCAACAGTAGCTGAGGCAAAAGGGTCCCTTGTAGCTGTAGTAAAAGTAGCTACAAAGGAGCAGAAACAAATCTATATTCTTTCTAAATGTCACAGCAGTCATTCCAGTCCATTGCCTGAAAGATTCAGGCAACTTATCATTCGTCTGTTAAAATAATGCACGAGTGTGGCAAGAATTACAGAGTGATATTTTGCAAGGCACTATTGATGGACAGAAATAGTGCAATGATTCTTATGCATTTAGGAAATTTCCATTTCATACTGTCCAAGATCATAGTTTAATTATGCATGCACATTTTTCATGGTTTTTTAACTGATGAAACAAATTTTGGAGGAACGTACTAGTGGTTTTCTTGACAAACTGCATATCGGATTTCATATCTCTCCTTTCCTGTAAGTGTTTCAGGCCCTGGTTCAGTAAAGCACTTATGCTTAATTTTAAGATTGTGACTATGAGTAGTCCCATTAAAGTCAATGGAACTTAAGTGCATTAACCAGAATTGGGCCTTAATAAAAACCCACCCAGTTCTTAGTGGTTTAGAAATCCATTTATTTTTACTCCTAGTACAGTATTTGTAGAAATTCAGTGAAACAACACACTCTGTGAGAAATGGTTTCTGCATTTCTAAAAATAACTTTAGATTTGTTTCTCTTGTCCCTTCATTTGAAGCTTTCCACTGAAAAGAAACAAATGACATTCCCTTGTGCTGACACTAAAAGTCTCTGGCCCCTTTCTATGGGCTCTTTTCTGTAGTGTCCTAAATACCATAAAAAGCAACAGAGGGTCCTGTGGCACCTTTGAGACTAACAGAAGTATTGGGAGCATAAGCTTTCATGGGTAAGAACCTCATCTGAAGAAGTGAGGTTCTTACCCACGAGAGGAAATGAAGACTCACAACTCCCATTAGTGGGAGTGGGTGGAGCTGAGGGGCCTCAACATTGTAAATATCAGGGCACCTGTTTAGCTGCTAACTTTTAGAACACCAAGGAAAGGATTAACTTAAACATCTCAGAAAATGGAGGTGATGTACTTGCAAAGTATTATAATGTTACTCTAAATTCAAACAGGAGACAATAACCGAGACTCACATGAAAATGTCTCTCAGGCAGGGCCGGCTCCAGGCACCAGCTTACCAAGCAGGTGCTTGGGGCGGCCACTTCG